>NC_056739.1:819786187-819913687 GCF_019279795.1 Protopterus annectens
TCATTAATGCTATTGTATCTTCCTTACATTGCTGCTGGGTAGGGGCCGCAAGCAGAATATCATCCAATTAAAGTGGAGCTTGACTGGCCCCGGGTGGAGTTGACACCGGACTGTAGCTGGCCATCCCCTGTGAGAATATCGTTGTACTTTCACAGTAGCCCCACGATAGCCGGGTATGGCTGTATCTGTCACCCTGACTGTACAAGCAAAGCAATACGGACTATGTGGATGTATAGGTATTGCAAAGTAAGCATAGCTTATATGTACCACGGTAAGATACTTCTGTGGCATGTTCATAGCATTGAATATAGTGTGTGGGTCTGGCACCAACGCTACCCTACGTATTCTTACATGATTTACAGCTTATACATACTGTACCATCCGCCATTCCCCTTTTGGTTTCAGATCAGGAGATACAGGGGTATTGCATGGTGAATAGCGATTACTTTGTGGATGGGGAATTCCCTCTATGACTTTGCAGATATCTTCTGGTGTCCACGGTCTATACGCTACGGGGGTTGGGTCCTGGCCTTCCTGTCCTGCCTGATGGTTCGGTACTTCAATTAATTGACAGATATCCTCACTCTGTTTTAGTACTGTGTTCTTACTCGGGTGTCCCTAGGTATGTTACGTGTTCGGGATGTGGTTTCAATAGCTTCTATTACATTTGTTCGTTGTGCTACCTCTGTTGCCACAGGATACCGTGTGGGGACTAGCCTGCCCTCCCGCTTAATATCCTGCATGTGGTATCTGCGGTGGTAGGGTGTTGTGGGGGGGGGGGCGATCGGTACTACTGTATTATGATCTTCTCTGTGTATGTATGATGCTTAGCCATTTGTAGTGTTCTATTCCCTTCGGTACACTACCTCAGTCCACCGATGTGCATGACGGATACCCAATTGTCACTGTTTTGTCGCCTGCACATCTTAGGGCTGCCACCTTTTCCAATGCACAATGTGGGACATTAGTGTTCGGAACGTGTAATTTGCCTGGGAAATGCATACCCACGGCCAGTACATACGACAGGTATTCACGTTTTGCCAGGAGAGCGAACAATTGCTGTAGCATTTCAGTTGCTTATTCTGTTTATTATTATATTTTGCTGTTCCACATACAAATTTACTGTTTTATGCTACCATTTTGATATATATCTGGGAAATGTTTGTCCTGAGATATCAGGACATTTGACATTGTTCGGTTTATTTACAGGACACGGCTGGCCAGAGAGGGCATATCCCTCTCAGGGTGGAACAGGTGTTTACCTTGGAACATATGCATCAAATTTTCAGGGATTACAATGTTTCAGTAACGATATGTTGCCTAATATACCATCAATGTCATATTTATTAGCCCATTTTGCTGCGTAACTCACATTATGTGCTCTCTGCGATTGCATATTCTTCACGTCACCCGTCAAACGCGGATCACATGATCTGTTGCTTCAATAATCTCCCATATCCTCTACACGACTGCTACGTACCCTTCTGTCATAACACGTGTGTCTCCTTCCCTGTATCCACTGTAGTGTCTATAATCACTATTTACTCTGCTGTGTGTTCCCCTGACCTATGTTCAGATTTAACAGTATGTGGGTAGGTCTTGACCGATATCACTACTGTTAACAGAAACACAATGTAGTCTGGTCCCTGATCTACAATAGACACAAAAGGCAGACACTCCTTACCTGGGCCTCCTGTTTAAGGCTGCGTTTTCTTCTTGGGATCAGTTTTCCGCTTTTCAGCCACAGATCAGACAGTAAACAGCCTCTTTACACACAACAATTCAGTCGGAGGTCTTTTCATTCAAGAAGAACCATTTCTGCATATTCTCCAGCGTACATGTCTAACCAGCCATGCACTCTGACCTGTAGCTTACCAAGGGAATTCCGGATTACAAGGATCACAATGTGAAATAAGTTGTTAAAACCAGACTGTAGTTATCAGTAGGCTTTTCTAAGTGACAGCCGATAACACAGGAGGCTCGGGTTCGGAAAGTTTTAGTACTGTACACAGGCAGGCTAAATAATATACAGTCCAAGTATGTGAGTTTTGTCTGACTCTATACAGTAAGCAGTTTCTTTATATAGTGTTTACAATCAGCTTTTGCCCACCTTACTGGCGTGGTCGGTCACAGGGCATTTCCATCACTATGGTCATAATAGTCTATACATACGTGGGTGCTGGGGTCGTGCTCTTAACTTGTTTTCTCATGGGAATAACACAGCCTTGCAAGGCACCTTGTACATTACAGGATCCTTTTGTGATTGTAGCTGTTTCAAGGACCCTAGACTGTTACGATACAGTGGACAGTTAATTTCTTAATCGTTGCTTTGTCTCTCTGGTAGGGAGTTGTACTGCTATCTTGGTAGAGCTCACAAGGCCATCCTCCTCTGGGGAAGGAGTGCTGTTATGCATGTACATACATTTATTGTTCTGTAACCCAGCAAATAATTAATGATGACAGACATGAGCCTGCTGTACTGCTTACTGCCAGGTTCAGAATTCCATCACAGTACAGCTTAGCTTCACCAATTACATGCAGGCTTAGTTCTACTGCCATATTATGCGGTACAATTCAATACATTATATAGTATTTGAGTGTAAACTGGATCTTCATATGTGTCTCTATATATCTCATGAACAACATCCATCCGGCCATATGCATGTTGTTCCGTCCTTTACCTTGACCGTGTGTATTTGTCCGTCCAGCTACGCTAATGTCCACATGTGATGTCCCAGTTTCCCCTTCTTTGCCTGTAGCACCCTGTTAGGACGTCCTGTTTGTTAGGCACCTGTTCCGCTATATGTGATCGACTTCACAGCAAAGATAATCATCGATGCGGTGGTCCAACGACCCGACTTGTCCACATGTGTACAGTTATGTGCACCGTGTCGTATGCAAACCTAGATGGTTTGGACGGGTACATACTACATGCCGGATGTACACATTCTGCTGACACATTCACATGCAGCCATTTACATATCTGTACCTGCGGTGGGTTGGGGACATGTGGGGTACGTATTTGCCCGCGTGGCATTGCCTAACACAAACATCTTAACACAGTTCAGGTATGCACATTGTGTGTGGTTGTATAGCTGCACACGGATGCTAGCAGGTTTGGGTGCAGGGGTATACATGGGTGTGACTGACATGTACAATGAGGCTATTGTGTGGTACATCCGAATGCATGGGTTCTGTTTCTGGATATTACACTTCATCATACACCATCCAGTGTATGCAACAGAGACGTTGCTGGGTCTGGGATATGTTGCTATGCACATGTTTGCCTGTGTTTGAGGTATCTTGCTTCCTTACTGTTGTTATGTCAGCACAGCTACCCGGCTATGTACTGTCACTACTGCTTGTGACCATTATGGTTGGCACCTTTTCCAATGCCCATAGTGGGGCATGTTATGTGGGCACTTGAAATTTGCAGGACTACACATACTCAGGGCTAGTGCAGTTGACAGAACTTCACTTGTTTGCCATACTATGAGCTTATTCTGTAAGCGTTTGGGTTCCTTGTTTATTTTCTTATGCCATGTCTGTGTTCCATATCGTAATGTATATGTTTTATGCTACTATTTACATGTATATTGCGGGAATTTGCGTGGCAGGGGATCGGAGGTCATTTTCCATTTTACGATTGTTGCAGGGACACGACTGTCCAATCAGGGACTGTCCATGGCACATTGGGACAGCAGGTAACCCTGGTGACCATGCCCATGTCGCTACTGGGGTTTCCACCTTTTCCATTTTCCGATATGGGATATTTCCGGGACTCACATCTGACTTTACAGGCCGACACATACAAACGGTCACTATATAGCATGGAAATTCACTTGCTTGCCTAAATAATATGCTTATTATTGTGGCAATTTCCTTGCTTATTCTGTTTTTTGTGTCATTTAGGTATTTCTGTTACAGAAATAACCAATTCATGCTACCATTACATTAAATACGGGATATCATTGTGTCCTACAATCGTAGCACGTCAGCCATTTCTAATACGTTTTTTCGGGACACAACTGTCCATGGAGTGACTGCCCCAACCAAAGTGGGACAGGTGGTGACCTTAGTCGCTGCTCCTATGTCGGTGCGGCGCGCTGACATGCGGCTGTACGCCTTCTCTGAGTGTAAACACTGACAGTGCATTGCGGGACGAACGCGGTCTTATGCGTATCCTTTACTCCTTGGACGGGTACAGTTATGCCTTCGTGGCTTCTATTTGCTTCTCCATTAATTTGGGACGGGGACTATGTTGCATACTGTACATGCGTTTCATTCTGCACAGGACCTGGCTGCTGCCATTACTATTGTGGGCGGACCATGGCTGTCAGCACATTAGGTTGCTCACCTCATGCTGGCTTAGACACGCCTCCAGACGCATCCTACCTGGGCTCGCTCACGTACACTACGCACGTGTCTGTGATTCCGGTGCACTCTCATTATTATGTATATGGCGCTACTGCGCCGGATATTCCATGCACCGCCGGCGCAGGCCTTACGCCGGCCTTGCGCCGAGCTTCATGAATCCCGGGGACTATCTTTTGTGCTGAGTTTAGAGTTGTGAGGTATGTTGGACACACTGGTGATGTCCCATACTGATACAAGCTGTACATTAGTGGTTCCTAGTAATAAATAAGGAATACAATTTAATTAGCTGTAGTGGATGTATGTCATGCAGTACAGTCCACCGATCCACATATTTTTACATAGTTGTTTATGACTGAATTATTCTGTAAATGCATGTAGTGGGCCTGTAATGAAACATTTTATTAAAACTCTCCAAGACAGCTGCTTGATATAATTAATGAAGCACTTTGTTTCATGGCAGCCCATATAGTGTTTATAGGGATTACATAATAACCAAATATGTGTCAACTCCATTTAACACGGTATGTCCATTCTTAATCCAGTTAGTACAACATATGTAAGAAATGCTTTTTAGTAGCAAAGGGGCAGTGCATTTATAAAAAGTTGCAATTAGTGGCGTAAATTAAAAACGGTCAACTATACGAAGTAAGGTAAGGTGGCACAATGCCAGGGGTAACCCTATGGGCTAGGCTTGTAAAGGCTGCAGGGCCATTAGCCTAGTAAAAAACTATGACCCTATGAAGTGCAGATGTGCATGCATGTGCACATGTACACAAACAACACAAGCTTTTTTAATTAATTTTTTTTATCTCCAGTCTCCGGGTGCTGTTACCTAACCCCCCCCCCCATCATGCAAACAGTTTAAAGTAAGATCTCCAAAAAAGACAGGTTTACACTTTGTGCAGTACCTTCTGAAGGGTGATGCCAGTAAGATGGCTAGGTGTAAGTATTCACAAGCTTGTCAAGAGTTTGAAAAAGTGCAAATCTAGTTTGCTATAAAGTAAGAGATGATGTAGCTATAACAAGAAGTCATAGCAATTGTATCTTAGCAGCATATGCTTCTGTACGTTCAGTTAACACAATGGTTGCTCATAAGCTGTTCCACCTGCCCTTCTGAAAACCAGGTCACTCAGCAGCACGTTTACTATATCAAATTAACAGCTGCAACCAACAGCATGAATGTTACGAGTTTTCCTCCCTGTCCCTGTGGTGCACTTCAAAATCCACTGCATCCTGTTCACATGGGTAGTATGACAACAGCCATAGGGACATGGCTGTGCACCTGCTATTATTTCTGAGCACTGAGTGGCACATGAGCGATACTGCTGTACATTGTGTGGTCAGTGGGTCTGACTGTTGGGGGAGGGCAGCCCTATGTACATGTCTATATCAATGGCAGTATGTTCACTGGTGAGTACCTCATTTCAAGAAAACTTAATTTACTCTGGTTAATGACACTATACTGTTATGTTTGCAACCATCTAGCATACAGCTACAGCACTTCTGGATAAGTAAATCAACCATTTGATCATTTCAAAGCAAATGTAACTGCTAAATCAGCAAAAGTGTTACCCAATTTCAATGCAGGCGGAGAGAAGCTGGCTCAAAAAGTACTAAAATCTGGGTTTGACATTCCATTTTTGATGTCCAGAATGCCTCATGCTCTACTATGGAGGATGACACCCTTCAGGATCTTCCTCAATTCCCCTCCTGAAATACCAGAAGAGGACTAACATGGATCATCCTGATAGGAATTAAGCATTGTAAAATCCATCTACAGTCACCAACAGAAATGTCTATGCTGCCACTTCAATCCTCACAAGGTTCCAACCTGTTATCACTGTCGTGATGTCAGAGTTCAAAGGGCAAGCATGGAAAAGTAGAATGGGGATGCAATGTCACCACAAATTAAAAAGTCAAATGATGTGAAATCAAAAATAGATACCAGGGATGCATATAGATTGCAATAAATGTGATTTTTGACAATCAATGAATGCCCACAAAACACTAAATGGACTGTTTATAGCCAAGTCTTGGTCTTGATTCAGGAACAGTTCTTGTTGCAATACAGCTTTAGGAGTGACCAGCACAGTTTTCTTACACACTACTTTCACACAAAATGACTAGTTACCGTTATTTTGCTTGCTCACATTTTGTCGTGTACGAATATGTAGAATTCTTCTCCTCCTCTTCTTTCTCCCTCCCTAATATCTCTTCTCCTCATAGGTGTTTACTAGGCTAACAACCACAAGGGCCTTTTTAAACCTAGCCTTGCATCCCAAATCTCTGACAAGTTCTGATACCCTTGATAAGTGTAAGCATAGGCCTGGGAGACGGGCCATTTACAGGTTACCTGTTTGCATTAGAGACATAGGTGTCAAACGAGGGATGAATTTCCGGTTTCCCATCCAATTGTCCAAGTTGCATTTGAACTGGGTTAGGGAGGAACTCTGCTTCACATGGATGGGGAGCTTGTTCCATAGATGGGGCAGTCTCTGGGATACATACCTATCTCTCCAGCAGGTCCTGTTTATATCACAGGCAAGGTTTAAGTCTTTAGAATGGGTAAGTCTGGTGCTGTTTGTTTTGTGGATCTGCAGGAGGTCCATCAGAGAGGGGGTTGACAATGCCCTGTATGCCAGGCATAGATCCTCCCTCAAAAACCTATAGGAGACACAATGCAGGGATAAGGCCTTGACATGGTCAGGATAGGACGTATTACTTATGCCCTGCATTATTTTAGTGAGGAACCTCTGTGATTGTTCCAGTTGTTGGATATGCCTGGTTCGGTACATACTAAAGGGGGCACTGTACTCAATGATAGGTCTGATGAAAGTACAGTGGAGCAATAACTTTCTTAGACTTAGATGCTATACCTTTGTTTATAAGTTGTACAATGTAGAACAATTTCCTCACTACTATAGACACTTGATGGTCAAAGGCTAGATTACTATCTGTGTGTGCTCCCAAGTCCCTGACTACTGGGTCAACTCTAAGGGTTGTGTTGTCAGTATGACAGTTACCAGGGCTGGATGACTTCCCAAAGGATACTATTATGCATTTCTTGACATTTAGTTTTAGTCCCTGGCTCTGACACCAGTTGTTTGTATGTGTCAGCCCCTCCTGGAGAGCATTTGCATCAGTGTGGGATTCATGACAGCTCCAAATTTGCAATCATCTGCAAACTTAGTCAGCCAGAGACCACTGATTTTGTTCTTGACTTCAACAAAGTAAATGCCAAAAAGGAGTGGTTCGAGTACTGATCCCTGAGGGACTCCACTTGTGACTGACCTCTTTGTAGAGGTGGAATCCCCATTTCTAACTTGCTGGGTCCTGTCTGTGAGCCAGTTGGCTATCCACCGGGTGACATGAGTTTGTACCTAACCTTTTGAGTTTGTCAACAATGCCCGAGTGGGGTATTCTGTCAAATGCCTTGGCAATGTCAAGGTAGGCAATGTGAACCAATTTGCCCTCATCCATTGCTTTGGTGGCCTTCTCAAAGAAGTCCATCAGGTTGAGTAGGCATGATCTGCCCTTGACAAAACCAAACTGGGTTGGGTCCCATGTCTGGAGGTTTGCTACATCACTATCGGTCATCTCCATGATCATTCTTTCCATGGCTTTACATACAAGACTAGTGAGACTTATGGGTCTGTAGATGTCCCACCTTTGTGCAGAGGGATGACTGTTGCTGTTCTCCATTCATGCGGCACAAAGCCTGTTTGGAGGCTATAGTTAAAAAGCAATTCCAGAGGGCCTGATAGGTTGTTTCATGCTCTTTAGAAGGCATCCTGGAAGACTGCCTGGGCGCATTGATGCAGTGCTCTTAGCCTTAGAGAGAGCATTAAGTACCTGTTCCCTAGTGAAAGCAGGGGGAGTTGTACTAGATGCCATTTCCTGAGGGAAGGTTGAGGGGAAGACAGGGGTAAAGATGGAGCCAAACTTATTGGCCAGTAGATTTGCTATATCTTCTGGCTCAGTATAGGTGGATCCATTTACAATGAGCTCTGCACACAATTGTGCACTGCCTTTGAGGTTGCAAACATAGATAAAGAATGCCTTGTGGTTGCCCTTGGCCTGGGAGGCCAGATTCCCCTCAAATTTGGCTTTGCTAGACTATTTGTCCTCTGAGATGTTTGTTTAGTTTGATTTGAGTGCTTTTATCCTGCTGGGTGCTGCACCTCCTAATCTTTGCCATGATTTTCTTCCTTCTGTTATACAGACTATTGATTTTGTGATTCCACTAGGGTGGCTTGTGTTTTGAGTTAGTTTTATACTTCTTCCTGATGGGTACGGCTGCCTCTATGCAGCCATTAGCATGCTTGTACAGGGTTTCTATGAACAGTTCTGCATAGGCAGCAGTGTTCTCAGGGTTTATGGGGGGCTTGAAATTTTGCCAGGTTATCACTTAATAGCAGGAGGTTAGCCTTAGAGTAGTCTCTGAATATTCCAGGTTTAGCTGGGGGTCCAAGTTTTATTTTTACTTCAAAGGAGACCATTTTGTGGTCTGACCTTACCAGGGAAGACATTACAGTAGGGAATGTGCAGCACTCTCCCATATGAGGACCAAATCCAGTATGGCTGCACCCCTGATTGGTGTACTGCCTGGTTCAGGGAGTTTGTGTTTACAAAATCCAGGAATCTCCGTGCCTGTATGTTTAGTGTCATATAGGATTCTCAGTTAATAGTGGGGTAAATTAAAGTCGCTCATGAATATGGTAGTGGATTGGGTGGTTAGTGTTTCTAATAAGTTTAAATACATACTATGGGTTTCCTGGGTCATACAGGAATACATGGGTTTCCTGGGTCATTGATGGGGACCTATAGCTGGAAAGGAAGTGTTACTAGATTTTACCTATGGTGATCTGAACATACAGCAGCTCAAGTGCATTGTCTTTTTTGACCAGCCTTAAGATATATTTATTTCTGATGTAAAGAGAGACACCTCCACCTTTAGTCCCTGTCTGTGTAGTAGCTGGTCTAAATGTGTGGAAGGCATTATAACCTTCCACTGTTGGTGTGCTCTCCTCAGATTTAAACCATATCTCAGTGACTGTGCAGACATTAGCATTCTCTAGGGTGAAGAGCTTCTAGGGAGTGGAATTTTTTGTTTAGACTCCTAGCATTGAGCAGTAATACCTTCAGATTCTCTTGGTTTTGATTTTTTATGTTGGAAGTACTTTCAGTTTGGCATTGTCTAAAAAAGTAAAAAGAAAGAAATGCCACCAGCCACGAACAAACTCCTTCCAAAAATGTATTAGACCAGATAATCCACAACGGAACCAAATGTTTGGTTAACGCTTTTATTCACCACACATAAAACATGCATTTTCGTCCTAGCCAAAGGACTTCATTGTCTAAAAAAGGCACTATGAGGGAAGACAATGTTTTAGCTAATGTTCAAAAGCTTACAGGAGAAGAGGTACAGATCATCCCTGGCAAAGCAGCGTGATCTGTTGACCATTTCCTTCCAAGCTGACAAATATTGCACAACCTTAGAATGACACCAGAAACAAAGCCAATTATTAAAGTCAGCCATCTTTTGTTCATATTGTGGCATCATCCTTGGAAAAGGTAAAATGCTGCCCGATGCTAGGCTCATACCAGCATGAGAGACACATTCTGAGAGCTCTATGATGTCTCTCTTCATATAGTCTAGGGAGGTACATCTCAGGTCATTTACTCCCACATGGACTGTGACCAGGTCGCACTGGTACTTGTGGTCCAATGACCTGTGTGCGTGCATAATGTAGCAAACCTTAGGCCCTGATAAGCAACTGACCGTGACTTTCTCCTTACTCAGCCTGGTGACAGGGACATCAGTGTGTCTCACGAGGCAGTCTCCAATGACCAGAATGTTGGATTGTGTGGTGGCTTGCCTTATGGGCTTAAGAGGTTAGAAGCTCCATGAGAAGTGGCTCTGTGTGTTGTTGTGGGTGTTGTTTCAAAAGAGTGCATTTAGGGCTGCTAAGGGTATTTGTTATGTGTATTTCGTCTAGGGTGTTTTTGTGGTTTAGGAAGGTTACATTTAAGTGCCTCAGCATATGTGGGTCTATATGTCTGCTTTGAACTGTGTTTATACTACTGACAACTTTATTGACATTAGGAATACTTTGATATGAGAGCTTTTCCTCCCATAGCATTGTGTAGATACATCTCTCACATATAATATCAGTTTGAGAATTAACTGGTTGTCAGTAAACATGAGGCAATTTCTACATTGCCACAGTATACCCATATACACCAAGCTGGGAACAGGAAACAGTGGGAAAGTTCATATCCATGGCAACAACCCTCTCCCTTTATATCAAGGTGTAGTAACATCGGACAGAGCATCCACTGGCTTCAGGAGGAGGGGGAAATTCTCTGGTACTCTGGCTGGCCAAGGGCTTTCACAGAAGGAAATCCCCAAAAGTTAGGACTGCAACAGTGCAACACTAATCCATGCCTGGTGACTCATCAGTTCTATTAGATCATCAGCCGGCAGTACATGAAAGAGATGAAAGAGCCAGCCCCAAAAGCCTTGAAAGATGGACACCTCTGGAGAAGGCATACTGGTGGAACAACCTTCTCGCTGTTTCCTCAATTCGAGCAATGTCACAGAATGTGACATCTTTCAGATGGGATTATGGGGAACCTTCACCATCATCCAAAGTCTGTCTGACTAAGGTAAGGAATCTACAGGTCTCCTTTTACACATCTGTTTCTTATGACCCTGCCTTGTTTGGGCCTCTGGGTTGAGATCAGAATTGGACCGAGACCTCACCCTCAGGCTGAAAGAGGCTGACTGTCCCTACCGATCCAGCTATGTGCCATCAAAAGCAGTTTCCAAAAGAGGTCAAGATGGAGCTGAACACAGCAGAGACACCTATTCTCTCAGTCTGGTGAGAACCGTTTCAAATATCTGAAAAGCCGAGGCTGCAACTGGAGCTGAGGAAACACTCCTCCATTCCAAAAAGCAGATGGGAGAACACCCTCTGCTACAACCTATCCCAGCTCAGAGACTGACAACATATACAAGCTATTGCAGACCAAGGCCAGAGGTGAAGAGATGGGTCCAAAAACTTCGGAGTCAACTCAACCTCTCAGGTCTCAGCTTAGAGACTCATCCCGATCCAAAAGAATTGGTGTTGAAAGAGTTAGGGGTACCAGAGTTGAAGATGAAAAAACTGTCTCCTCCAATATGGGTGTTCTGGCATGACTTGGACCCATGGGCTTTGGATCTGAAGGACAAACCAGAAATGGAGAGACCAGAGGGGGAGTAGAAGAACCCATACTGGGGGGCACAATGACAAAGGTGGCAGGGGGGGGGGCTCCAGCTTGACCTGCATCCAGAAAAAACTCTGCATCATCTTGTTGATGTTCACATCAGTAAAACTCCTCAAAGAACAGAAAGACCTTGAAGACAATGCTACCGAAGGAGGGCAGCAGGAACAACTCTCCTGCAAGAAATAGGAATGGAAGCTAAAGCTCACCAGCTCTGATGAGAAACTCGGAGGTGGTGTCGGAAAATGGATCGGAATGAATGTCTGATCTGATTGTTTTGGAGCTTCTGGAGCCAGACCCAAGACCTCTGTCAGATCTAGAGACCTCTTCCTGGATTTTTCCACCCTCTTCTTTGTCCTTCTCTTTCTCTCTCTCCTTAGGGTTATCCTTCATCCTTTTCTTGTCTTTAATGCACAAAACAATAGTAAATAAAAAAATAAAAGATTGTATGGATGAAGATTGTGCTACACTTACTATATGGGTGGAAAGCAGCTCCTTCAAGGCTAATTTATCCCCCTCCCAAAAAATCTAATTTATCCCTATGACCTTGCAGTGCTCTTCTGCCGATGGAAGAACATGTCTCACAGTCGGACAGAGTGAGGGTCCTGTGGCAGGACTCACTTTTGGAACCTAGCTACCTTGTCAAACATCACCATGAAAAAACAACATGATCCAGTGCTGTAATACTTCACAAAAAAGGCTATAAAGAAAAATTACTTCAGAAAGCCAACGATAAAATAACCAAGAAGTTAACTAATAACAACAGTAGCAAAAGGCAACTTCAAACTGCTAAAGAGAAAATATATCTGGATATTATGCATGAGTTTAAAAAGACTGCTGTTAAGCAACTGCTTTTCGATAATAACTTCAGAGCACAAAAGCTTTTAGAACAGCAGCTCTGGCAAAAGAAATTAGAAAGTGTTGTTGTCGAGCTTATTTTCCTTGTTGTAACCCTCCTAACCAGAGAGCCTATAAAAATACAAGAAATATTTCAAAAATTGTTTGAAAATCTGTATAAAGCAGAGAAAGTGGAAATAAAGAAAATGTAAAAAAGGAAATATTTATGGAAAAATTAAATATGCCAAGATTAGCAGTAGATGATCAGTTACTAACAGAACAGGAGGAGATGAGATAAAAATGGTGATGTATAACCAATTTCCAGGAAAGTCCCCAGGAATGGATGGTATTCCTGTGGAAGTTTGAAAGCTAGGAGGGAAGAAAGTGATAAAGGTCTGGAAGGTTGTGTATCAACAGTATTTTGAAAGGAGGGGCAGCACCAACATCCTGTAAGAAAACTGTGGTGGCTGTAATACCTGGAGAGAGAGAGTAAAGACCCATCAGATCCAGCATCATAAAGGCCCTCTGAATTTTAAACCATGACTATAAAGTATTTACGTATATAATGGGTAAAAGAAATGGCAAAGGTGTTGCCAAAATTCATAGATCTGGATCAATGTGATTTTGTGGAGGGGAGGCAAACATCTGACAACATTAACTATGAACCTATGAACCTATGAACCTATGAACTGAACAATGATGATCCAGAGGGAACAAGAATGTGAGAAAATGCCGCGATTGTTGGTGGGTCTTGGTGCGGAGAAAGGATTTGACAAAGTAAGCTGTGATCTTATGAGTAGAACAACGGAAGCATTTGCATTTCCTGACACAATAATAAAATTAATTAGAAGGATATATGAAGTATTGGAGGCAAAAAGTATAGTGGGGGATCCCCTCTGATAAGTTCCATTTGTGAACAGAGTAACCAAGCAGGGGTGTCGTCTTTCTCCTTTGTTATTTGCATTACATTTAGAACTATTAGCAAAGAAAATAAGGTACTCATGAATTCAAGGTATAACTGGTATGGTGGTCAAGAAAAGTTGGCATTATTTGCAGATGATATCATTTTGTATCTGATAAAAACAGAAAATGACATTTCAGTATTTTGGAACCTTTTGAGACAGTTTCAAGTCTTTTTGGGATACAAAATTAAGGGAGATAAAAGAAAGGCAATAGCTATAAACTATGTACCCACATATGAACTGGTTCATCAATACCCATATTTATGAGAACATGATAAAACAAAGTAGTTTGGACTATGGGTCAAAAAAGATTCGGTTATGGCAGCTAAGGATATGTGGGAAGAGACTAAACAAAATATGGTACAAAAACTGAGAAAATGGAAGCTCTGTTTTATTGATATGGATAACAAAATAAAAGCAGTGAAAATGTTTTAGTCCAACCATATTAGAACCAGTGAATATGATATCTGACATAAAAGAAATGGAAATGGGATCTCTATTAAAGGGTAGGAGAAAATTACATAGAAAAAATAGGAATTGTGGGAACAATGCATGCAGAATAATGTTTTGCAGGAGGAACAAGGTTTAAGGGAAGGCAGGACCTGAATGAGCTATGCACAGAATATTATATGTGATGTATAATGTTTACAACTGAAAATATGTCATTATGGCCTGTTTTTATTTATATAAATGCATGATTACCTAAGGGATAAGCGTTAATTATATAAAGATGTTTAAAAGTTAAAAGTTGAAGAAAGCTCTACAAACTATTTAAAGGACCACTACGGGCAAACTATGAAAAAACATATATTTTTATCTTGCCATGATTTACCGCACCTCCTAAAGCTGCCTGCAGCAAAATAAGTACTCATTCCTAATTTGTTTATTTTTTACTCTGCCTGGCACACCAGGCTGTGATTTTTTGATGTCTATTGTCATGCAAAGCTGACTAAACAGCTGAATCTAGCCAAGCTGGAAATGTGAGACTGTAGCCCACTGAAGGAGGGGAGATGGGAGGAGTAACCTGGCCAGGAATTGAAACTTGTAAAACTACTCCTTGTGAAAAGTCTTTTTTATCTCAGTAATTTGTTGGCACTTTTGCCAAGTTTCTTTCAGAGAATGTGTAGTACATCAGTAGGAACATAATTTGTAAAACTCATAGCACATACCAGTCAATGACACGAGCTGCACACTCTCAAACCTGGCAGTTTTTTCAGGTGCTCCATTCTAAGTGAATGGAAGTCTAGTCTGACAACAAATGGTAGAGCTATTTATTCTCACAATCTATGCATTATGGGGCAGATTTAGCTTTCCAAAGGACTCACGATGTCTGCCCCCATGAGGGCAGACAAGAGTAAAAACAAAATAAAATTAGGAATGAGTACTTATTTTGCTGCAGGCAGCTTTAGGAGGTGCAGTAAATCATGGCAAGATAAAAAATATATATGTTGTCTTCATCATTTGTCTGTAGTGGTCCTTTAACAAAAAAAAAAAAGAAAAAGAAAAGAAAGGAAAAATGTATCAGGAAAGATATCCAAGAATAGCTAAAGAAAACTATAAAAAAATACAACTCACGAAAAGGTCAGAGTCCTCATATACCGCATCCTTCTGATCAGGCAGCAAATGAGACCTGAGGTATTTAGGGGTAGAGAGGGAATTATGGGTGGGGAGGATTCAAAGTCCTGAATCCACAGCTTTTAAAAGGTGCAGAGTTCAGAGCAGATCAATAACTTAAAAGTAGAATCAGAAGAAAATGGACATCATCAGATTATTTGTTATAGTTAATAGTATGTAATACATAAATAACATTCATTTCGGTTTTAAGCTGCAATTTATTTTGAGTCCTACTATATCAGTATTTAGTCTGATTCTGCTAAACTTTCTACTGCTTCAAGCAAAACAGGAGGAGAATAAGGAAAATCCTATTTCCCGTTCTTATATTTACTGTCAGTGCAAGTTTCTGAATTAATATGTAGCATGTTTAGCCCACTAACAAAACAAGATAAAACATACCTAAACCTAACTGTCTACACCACCTAACTACCTAAAAAAAGTCTACAACAACTAGTAACATTTACAAAATTAGGGTAGAGGAAAAGGGAACAACATCAAGCTACAATCGAAACCTCACAAAAAAGGATACACAGGATACACCCCACAGAGCTAGTGACAAAGTTGCTGTCTAGGAAGGTGGCAAACGAGGTCTGAGGTAATCCTAGTTGAGCAGAGGACCTACATTCCAACATCCCTAACCTCCTCTAAATGCCAACGATCCCTGTCTCATGCCCTGGTGAAACCATTTATACACCTTGTAAACATATAAACATTTCAGACTTACCTTTCCTTTCCGTTTTTAGCCTCTGTGTAGGAATTATAGACATTGTGGATATGAATGAAGTATATTACTGATGTGAACCTGTTCATTGTAAATGTCTCGCTGGCCTGAAGAAGGCTAATTTGGGTCAGTGTCCTACCCAGCATAACAAGTTCTTCTTATTATTATTATTACCCATCTTTCCCTCCAAGTCCAAGTCCTGTCAGGCAGATTAGATTAAAAAATACAATTCTAAAACAGCAGTAATAGTACAAGCGCGATTTTCACTGCAGATATGAATTCTCTGGAAATTCCGTGCATCACAGTATCATACTAACCAATGCAGCTAACTCATTAGCATTTAAAAATATGCCCCATATACTGCAGAAGTAACTAATTTAACTAATAAAAATAACACCTGAGGTCAACAATAGCAATCAACTTGAAGACAACAAACACAATACGTATCAGTCAGGAGTATTTTCTCCAAAGGATGTGAGTACATGTGCTGGAAGCATTCTTTGCACTATCAGATCCAGTTGTCAAACAACCAGCGTACTCACTGCTAGTAAGTCAAGGAATGGCAGTGCCTGATAAAACAAAACTGCTGAAGCTGAAAGTTTGTATATTGAACTATTACTACTTAAACTTGCAGAAAACAAACTTTCTGGAAGGTATGACAGCAGCATCTCTTTTGCAAGAGGCAATGTTCTAGCACAGGCTGGTATACTATGTGATACTAGCATTCCATGTAGACAGGATACAATAAAATAGTTCATCACTACAGCTATATACTTAAAGCATACTACATAGGAGTAACTAATAAGTATGTATTACACTTCAAAAGCACTCAGTAATAAGGATACTTAAATAGTCATAACTACTACTTTGAGAAGAGACATGTACAATGCTCACCTTGTAGTACAAGGCAAACATTACTGAACCTACTTACTGTTACACCAATAAAAAGGAAAATTGTTATACAATACTGATGCCTTACCAGGACATTAATGATGGCAACAGAGCAGGAGAAGGATCACAGGATGTTAACTACCACTGGAGTGGACTACCAGGTCCACAGCAAAAGGGCAGCAACACTAAAGAAAACGCTGGTGTGTATCCCCATGTGGGCACGCCAGAAGCAAAGAGACAATATGCTTCTGTTCTGCGGAACACTGGTCAGACTACACCATGGGTACTATGTATACTTCTGAAGGCCTACAAATAAGGAAAATGACAGCAGACTGCTAGAAAGAAGCTACATGAAATCTGACAAACATCACTGGATGGACAGGGAAGGATATGACCACAAACTTCATTTGCTGGTAGACAAGAAGAAACAGGAGGAATATGGGACAGATGCACAAGACCATGTCAGGGAGATGTGAAAGGGTCGCAAACAGTGAATGGAGAGGACACTGTCAACAGACTGTGAAGACAGACCACTCTGTTGAAAGTATTTCTTTGCAGAAAGATGTGTAAACCTATAAAATGAGGTACAAGAAAGCATGTTGGAAATGGAAGCCACAGAATTACGCAAGAGAGCAAGTTTAGAGGGAAGACAGGGATGGAGGCAAGACAGAATGTTCTATGGCATGTAGAATGTGAAATGTCAACAAGCCAACCACGGAAAAGAAGGGGGGGCACAAAACTGACTTGCTCTTTCAGTGGTTTATTTAGCTCTGCAAAGATCATATCTTTCAATAATTCACTTTCTCCTTCACCTACATTTTACACACAAACAGGTTTCCTACACTATTTATTTACTTATTTGGTAACTAGCTAGGTCGGCTGGTCCGAAGACCCTATGCAACTATGAACAGACAGTACAGAAATAAAAGCAAACATGAATCATCAAGAAAAATATATCAGGTTAAAAAATGTTAATTTTGCATTTGTTCATAAGGGTCTTGGGGAAAAAAACATATGCTTGCTGCAGATCCTTACACTTTGACAGGGTCTTAGATACAGAGAAACATTACAGAGACAGTTAAGAGTAAAAACATTTTTTACAACATTTACAGCATAGGCACAAAGTCCAATTTGAATTTCAACATTTCAAGAAATAAGCAGGACAACATTTAGGATAAAAAGCAGGGAAAGACTGTCCATGCTTGGGGTAGCATGCTGTTAGAATTCAATATTCCATAGTGACTGTCTTGCTGCAGACAATATACTATCTAACAGCAAATGCTAAGGCTAACCATTGTCCTTGAAGCATGCTCGGAGAAGGCTTTTCAACTCAGTGAGATTCAAGGCCCCTTAATTCAAGTGGGAGTCTGTTCCATAATGCAGGGCCTAGTCAGGAGAAGGCAAGTTCTACATAGAGGTTTTATATGGAGGTCTAGTTAATGCGTTAGCTGTATCCTGGGTATATCTTAGGTCTTGGATGGCTAGGTTCCATCTCATAGGTATGCAATAGCCACTGGCTGGTATTCTGTAGACAACAAATACCTAGAGGATTAACTTTTCAGTGACTGGAAGCCATTTTTGATGTAGGAAGTTAAAAAACTGTCTTTCAGCATTTCCCAGTTAGGGGTTGCCATAGCGGAAGTCTGGTTTGCTAATGATTGGCAGTAAATTTTACTGTGTCGAGTTGCCAGCCCGACTCCCAACTTTCAAACAAGAGTCACCAACACACGCACGCACCTACCTGCATGTCTTTAAATTCACTGGACTGCTGGGAAGACATGCAGACTACACAAAGAAGGCGGTCCAGACGAGAATCGAACTAGAGAACCTCTTACTGTGAGGTGACAACGCTACTTTATGCCATTTCCTCATTCAGCACACTGAGTAGAGGCTCACCACAGCATCCAAAATAAAACCAAAGTACAACGCAAAATGTCAGGCAGTATCAGTAAAGGATACTTCAATAAAGGAAAATAAAATAAAGGCACTATGGCTTGTCTTTGAAAAGCTACATCTGTCTTCCTTTAACATTTCATCATGAAACTTATAAGTAATAACAAGAGTGTTCAGCTACAAAACATACTTATAATTCTGATCCGATCTCCACTGGAGCATACCTCTGAAACTGACAGATGTCAACAGCTACTTGAAAATGTGTTATTTTGTTTCTAATGGAGTTTCATGTCAGACTGCTTTAGTAAAGGCACATGAATTATATATTTCTCACCTCATAAGATTTCATTACAAAACATTTAGATGATGACAGTTTACTTGGCTACAAAACACACCTGACTGTCATTCTAGCTTTAGAAATTCCAGTGCAGCATCCCTCTGAATATGACTGCACAACCTTAGCCACTTGAAAGCATGGCATTGTAGCTACTATAGAAAAAAACAAACTGGTCTGTAGGTAGGCTAAAAACAATACACTTGAATAAAATAAATGAACAGGATAAGTGCTTTCGCACCAAAACAAGGTGCTTCCTCATCTCCATCTAGAAACTGAAGCATCATTAAACACTAGTGCATAAGATCACGTGACCGTAATACAGGTTTTAAAGGTACAGACTCAATGAGGCCCTTCCTTTTAACAGCTTGAAAGGCCAGAATCCATTTAATCTGAAGACATTCAGTAATTGTTCTCAAATCACCTGCTCTCATATTATCACCTGCTCTCATATTATCTATAGCAATCTCTAACACCATAAACTTAATGCTATGTTCAGGGCCAGACCCCAAGACATGTTTAGCTAAGGCATTCTTAGCATCTACTTTTTGAATACTGTATAAATGTTCTTTTACCCGGTCTCTCAAACACCTGTTGGTCTTACCAACATAGAATGACTGACACATTTCACAGACAGCCAGATAAACAATATTAATTCTGCTACAATCAGCATACAATTTAAAATCAAAAACATGCTCTAAATCAGGATGAAACAACTTAAAGTCAGCTCTAAATATATTTACATACATTACAGTCCCTGCATGGAAATATACCAACTCTGTTAGATGTAACTTTATTCACTTTAACAACAGACCTATATAGCACAGCATCTTCTTAGACTTCCCATTCTTAAAGGTAAAACATGGGTGCTCACCTAAGAGCTCCTTGCACTTAGCATCACACATTAAAATTCTCCAGTGCTTCCTAATGATACCACAAATATGAGTGTCAGCTGTATAGATAGTACACATTCTTAGGCACTGAGTTCTGTCATTGGGTGACGATACAGGGGTGTCAGTCACAGAAAAAAAACAGGTGGAGACTACAACCTGTATTACGGTCATGTGGTCTTATGCACTAGTATTTAATGATGTTTCAGTTTCTAGATTGAGATGAGGAAGCACCTTGTTTTGGTGTAAAAGCACTTATTCTGTTCATTTATTTTATTCAAGTGTATTGTTTTTAGCCTACCCACCCCCTGACCGGTTTGTTTTTTCTATATTTATTACTCTCTGGTTTTGCTCTGTTTGTTTGCTTATTGTAGCTACTATATTCCAACTAAAAGAAATACACACACACACACACACATATATGTGTGTGTATATATATATATATATATATATATATATATATATATATATATATATACACACACACACACACACACACACACACACACACACACACACACACACACACACACACACACTTTTTCATAAAATTTAGAGTAAATTTATACATGATGAAATGATGACTCAGTAAAGTACTTTAGACCCTCATCAGATGCCCATTGCTCCTTCCAGTGCACAACCCCAGTATACCCCCACCACACCCCCATTTTCGCCATCCTGGCCTCCCCACACTGCCCAGATTACATTTTGCAATATTTTCTCATGTTCTTACTCCAACTGGTTCCTGTATCATTTCAGCCCATTAAGCTGGTCAAGACCGCACTGTAGTAACCGAAGTAGCAAAAACTAAAATAATCCACTGGTGTGAGGGGGCCTAGCAGCTCTCAGAATCCATGGGGTATCTAGATGTTCTGAGGTGTCCTTTAGTTTTTTTTCTTTTTTAAATATCATTTTTATCTAGTGATGGCATGAATAAAACCATGAAAAAATTCACTCTTGCTGAGCCATCCAGCCATCCATCTGCAACCCCTTTTTTCTCATTTTTGCACATGGGATTTGTGTCAAATCAATAGTGACAATCATCTAGAGCCAACATTCACACTAAGCCAGAGGTTTTTGGGTCACTTGATTCCCAGAAGCTATGAGACTATAGATGCACCGAAGGTGTATCTAAAGATTTTTTTACCCTTTTCCTTACAAAAAAAAACAGTAAGGAAAAATTCAGTTTTAAGGTTTTCCTTCAGCAACGAAATAAGTTGTGTCTGACAAAACTGAAGTTCATAATAAACTGAAAAGGCAAATGCTTGTGAGGCTACACAAATCATATCTGGGACAGTGCCTGCCCCATCCCCAAAATGTACCTTTTGTGTAACTCTATGCTTTTACATTTGGATGGAAATCAAGGCACTAATGTCCACAGTCATAAATTTTAAGTAGTTCCTGTCGCATAGATATTCAGCATGTCTCATCACCCCACCCACAAAAGACAGCCACCTTTTGTGTATTTTCACTCCGATTTCGACTGAGATGATACTCTTACCCCAAAAAATGTAGCCCCTTGTATGTACATCTAATGCTTGACTGAGAAAAAGGTGGAAAAAAATAATCACAACAATGTAGTTTGTCAGCCTTTTTGCTCTTAAATAGCACGCTCCCCCTATACATGCCTTCAGTGCACAGCTCTGTGACCTGTATGTAAAGATAGAGAAATAATGACCACCATCACCGGCCCTGCCCTAAAGCCACACTGGCCTTCTGTGCACACCTCTAAGGATGGCCAGTTATAGACTAAGTAGGGTCCAGGGCAAACGCCACTACTAAACCTGTGTCAAAATGCACTTGTATAGCCCAGGGTTTGAAGGCTACCAGAAGCTTTGATGGTTCTGCTGTTATATGCTGCAGTTTACCCCTTACCTTGCAAATACAAAGAAATAAACAGTAAGTCATAATTACTGCTACACACAATTCTGAACATGCCTGACAACAGTATGCATGTGCATGTGTGCAGTTAAAAACAATAGTATTTTTAAACACACAGACATACTGGCACTGCCCCTGATGAGCCAGGTCTGTAAGAAGGTCATACCCATGCACACATTACATACTTACCTACCAGCAAACTGTAAGAATGTCAGTTCAACTATGTCATGGCGTGTTGAAGGAAACTGGAGCAAATGAATAAATCCACATGGAAACATGAAGAGCATACAAACTCCACACAGGAGAAGCCACAGTCAAGAAGCTAACAAGACCCAGGCACTATGAGATGGCAGTGCTACTCACTACACTATTGTGCCAATGGGCAACTGTTTTCATACACATCCTACTCTTACCAAACCACCAAATTAGCCACTTAAGTGTACTGCTGATGTTTGTGATGGAAAGTGAAATTACAGTCAACGTGTTTCTCAAATACACTGCAATCCCTCCCCCCAAATATATACAATCAAACTAGTTTAACACCGAGTTCAGGAAATATCTAATACATTGTGTGCCGCTACTACTGCCATGTTACATCAGTGGCTGATAAGTGATCAAACAGCAGCAAGGAATAGTCACGTATAACCATAGATGGCATCCATATCGATCACATATGAAAAGAAGTTATGTACTCACCATAACATTCCATGTTTGTAGTCCAGCTCACCCTTCATTCTTACATATGGGTTCAGAGCCAATCTTTGGCTCCAACTCATTCTATTTAGAAGCTGGAAGTCTTCTAGTTGGCTCTTGGCTAGGTAGGTATCCCATGGTGCACCACTACAATCCCCAAATCTTGTTTTCTGCTAACTAGGAGAGATAATGACAAATATACAAAAGAAGCCAATACTAAAAGGTCTCCATAAAAAAGGATAATAATATATTTCTGCCTCCAGGTACTTCCAGGATGGGGGCAGGAGGGAGGGTTCGTAAGAATGAAGGGCGAGATGGACTACAAATATGGGACGTTATGTTAAGTACGTAACTTCTTTATGTTCTGTAGTCCTATCTCACCTTCATTCTTACATATGGGACAGCGTCCCTAGCGCCTTATTCTTGGGTGGCTCAAGGAAAAATACTCCTGGGTACTGTGGTACCAAAGGATGCACTACCCCTGGAGGTTAAATACAATTTGTAATGAGTAGTAAATGTGTGAGGGGTAGCCCAAGTTGCTGCTGCACAAATGTTATTAAGTGGGACCCTGGCTTGAAAGGCTGCAGAGGTAGACTGAGATCTGGTAGAATGAGCCTTGATTTTAAAGGGTAAAGGTCTACCCTCAGAATTGTAAACATAAGCTATACAGCTAGAAATCCAATTAGAAAGTGTCACTTTGGAAACTGGCAAGCCTGACCTGGATTCAGAGAAGGAAATGAATAATTGATCTGATTTCCTGATTTCCTTAGTCGGGTGCAAATAAAAACGTAATTGTCTATGAAAATTCAGCTGGTGAAACCTGTATTCAGCTGCGTTGGAATGACTTGGAATGAACACCGGAGGCTCTCTTGCATAAAATTAGACCTGTTAGTAACAGCCTGCATTTCATTGCTGGAACCTGTGTTCTGAGAGACTGCTTTTCAATCTATCTGCAAATATACAGAGCTGAGTATATTTTTTTGGTTTTAGAGTTTGTACTGTTAATTATTGCTTAGATCTCTGTTTTGTCCCATCCACCCTCCCTATTTCTGGCTTGTAGTTTTTGATGGCTTTTGCAGTTGCCCTCTCCACTGTAGATTTATCTGGGACACTCCCACAGTCCCATCGCTTTACCACATTCTACCTAATAAACTCTTTCTGCACTTGCTTTTAGTCCTTTTTAATTTAATTGCATTTTTTAAACTGTGCTTGGTCTAATATTGCTACATACTCAAGTGTGCTAGCTTGTTTTTACTGCTGTTTTAGCTACTTTTCTGTAAAAAAAAAAATACTGCAAGCCTGTTTCCTACCTTTCCTGTAACTAGTGTTCCAGATACAGATTTGCTGTATCCAGGACTGTATGCAAGCTTCTGAGCCCCCCAAGCCTTTCCGTGTTGGAGGGAAGCCTTCTAGCTTATCAGTGGGAGTGGTAAGCACTAGGTAACCTGTCTACCACATAAGGAGTGATTCTGGCCCAGAAATTGTAGTTACTGGACATTTGGGCAATCTCTTCCATCCCTCTCAACTTTCTGATTTGAAAGCCTGCATTTGCACTTGTTTCTGTCCTGTAACTCGTCTAGTGCAGATACAGATTCTTAGTTTTAGCACTTAAATTTGTTTATTCGTGCTCAGCACCTTGTTCAGAACTTGTAAGCACTAAATAAGCTACTAATTACTATAGCACTCTATCTTCCTCATTACCTAGATGAAAACAGTTTTAGTACTTACTTTTCTCACTTGCTTAGAGAAAAACAGCTCTTGTACTCACTTTCCTCACTTATCTAGAGGAAAATACTTTTTTATACAGGCATGTCCAAGAGTCAGCTCCCAGTGTTCTCCCCTGTCTATCTGATGAATCTGGGCATATTGAGGCAATGTAGAAATTGCCTCATGTAAATAGACAACCCTCTCCTCCTACCACCCAACACTACAACCTGTGAGAGATGCACTTATCTAGCCAAAATGGAGGTAAAGCTCTCTCCAACCAAGACTGAACTTGACAGTCAAGAGGAGAAGGTAAACATTTGCACCACACCACACTCATCACGCAGTCTCACTAAATCTACACCACCAAAATCCACACATAGTAACACAAAAACATTCGTGGAGGCTCTCAATAATAATCTGTCTAAGCAACAGAGACCTCCAAAGCAGAAACTCAAGCAACCTCCATCCCCCAACACAACCCAAATGACACATAGCCCACAGACTCAGTGTGCCACTCAACCACAGCCAATAAGGCAAAACAATGTACCCAACACACTAGTCATAAGTGACTCTATAGTCAGGTACACTGATGTCCCACTCACCAGGCTAAACAAGGAGAAGGTTACTGTCAGCTGCCTGTTGTGTGCCAGGATCAGACACATAACCCACGCACTCAGGTCACTCCATAACAAGAACAAATATGTCTCCGTCATTGTCCATGTTGGTGTGAATGACCTGAGATGTACCTCCCTGGACTACATGAAAAGAGACATTGAAGAGCTCTCTGATCTTGTAACCCAGGCAGGAATGACCCTAGCCCTGAGTAGCATTCTGCCATTGCCCAGAATGATACCGCAGTACAAAGACAAAATGATTGACTTCAACAATTGGCTAAGCTTCTGGTGTCATTCTAAGGGGATCCAGTATCTGTCTGCTTGCAATGACATGGTCGATAGACCACGATGCTTTGCCACAGATGGCCTGCACCTGTCGCCCCTGGGATTCCGGATACGGGCTAAGGATCTTGACGCCCCTATAGTGCCTTTTTTAGGCAAATTTCAAATGAAAAATTCACCACCATAACAGGAACAGGCAAGCAAAAACTGAGGGTAATGCTACTGAATGCTATAAGTCTAAATTTCAAAATCCACTCTCTCGAGGCACTCCTTAAAATGGAGAACGTCGATATCTGTGCAGTGACTGCGACCTGGTTCAAGGCTCCAGAGAGCACTCCTGCACTACCAGGCTATAACTCATACCACACTTTTCGGCAATGTAACCTGGACCGAAACACCAAAGGCGGAGGTGTGTCCATATTCATTAAGGATATCCACACCTCCAGGCTAGTTGCTCAGCATAATGCATCCGAGGTTATCCAAGTGCAACTAACTCTGGGCAAAACTGCAATCCAAATTGTAGCTTGCTACAGATCCCCCACCATGCCCCAGGATTCCCACTCCTCTTTTCTTGATGTACTGGAAAATATTAGGGTTCAACCAAACACCCTAATAATGGGTGACTTCAACTACACCACTACTGGGAAAACTACTCGTGTACCAACTCCTTAGCTCAACGCTTTCTGGAATTCATAAACTCCAATGCCCTGGATCAACTTATCCACACCCCCACCAGGGGCAACAATATCCTAGACCTAGTTATTACCAAAAGAAAGAAAGGTAGATACTCCACAACAATCAAAGCAAACCAGATGAAACACAAAATAGAAAACTGCGAAATAAAAGTAGAAAATCCTTTATTCGAATAAGTAAGCGCTTTCACGTTACTTAGAATGCTTCATTAGTCTTCAAGTAAAACAACAACATAAAAAATAATAAACATGTTCTTATAAACCGCAATTAAAAATAAAAATTAGTTGTAAAAAGTGGTCAGAGGATACTAAAAAATACATTCAACGTTTACATGGCCTATCCATTAAACATGTTTATGCAATTCACAGAGAAAATGAAGGTAATGCTCTAGCTAGTCATATTTTGCATCATGATTCAACACGTGTTTAGATTTATGGTTATAGGACGTTTACTTGTTACTGAGAGGCTAGGTAATATTGCTAATAATACAGAAAAGGAAGAAATAAGGTGGATCATTAAGTTAGCGGCCGATAAAGGCCATGGCCTTAATAATAAAATATCTTTGAAACCTTTTTTAATGGATAGGCCATGTAAACGTTGAATGTATTTTTTTTGTATTTTTTAGTATCCTCTGACCACTTTTTACAACTAATTTTTATTTTTATTTTTAATTGTGGTTTATAAGAACATGTTTATTATTTTTTATAAACTATTTATATGAACTGTTTTTTATGTTTACATATTTAATGTGTGGTTATTGGTTGATGCTTATATCCCTTTGTAGAGATTTATTCCTTTACTCCCCCCTCCCTCCTTTTTCCTCATGTCATGTGATATTTAACCATATTTTTCATTGGCTTTTAAGAATGTGCTTTTGATATTTAAATGGATTTTATGTTGTTGTTTTACTTGAAGTCTGATGAAGCGTTCCAAGTAACGTGAAAGCGCTTACTTATTCGAATAAAGGATTTTCTACTTTTATTTGGCAGTTTTCTATTTTGTGTTTCATCTGGTTTGCTTCGATTGTTGTGGAGTATCTACCTCTCTTTCTTCTGGAATTTTCTCTTTTTGTGAGGAGATACCTTACCCTGTATCTGTGTGTTTTTTTCTGCTAGTTATTACCAACATGAGTGACCGGTGTTCCACACCTGAAGTCAACTCCTTGTTGGTCCGATCCAACCATAAGCTAATTACCCTTGATATCCACATCTCGCCCCCACCCCCCATTAAGGAAACCACAGTAAAAAGTTTCTCCAGAGACAATTTCATGCTTCTTAAGACAGAAGTGGTGAACTTCATGACACCCATGCAGATGAACAATACAGTTACAACTGCTGAATCCTACACACATGCACTCTATAAGCACTTACACGAATGCATAGATCATGCTATCCCAAACAGAACCAAGACACTATCCTCTAAAAAAAGGAATCCAATCTGGTGGTCCCCTGCCATAAACAAACTGTACAACAGAAGGAAGAAACTGTTGCAAAAGAGAGTAAAATACCATGAGTGGAGGAGCTCCCTGGTCAGCCTCGGTAAGAAGCTGAGATCCCTTATAAGATCCTCCAAAGCTAGGTATGAAAACAAAATCACTACTAATTCTAAGGACAACCACAAAGCATTCTATAGCTATGTCAAGAATCTCAATGGCAACACCCAGAACTGCTCTGAGTTACAGCACAACAGCACGAAAATTACAGAACCAACTGATATTGCCAACATCCTGGCAGATAGGTTCAGTGCTAACTTTACCCCCCACCCTCTAAAGGGCCCATATCTATACAGGAAAAATGTAGAGTCCCTGTAATCACAACTATGCAGGTAAAAGCTGCACTCTCTAAAGCCAAAAACACAGCATCCATGGGACCGGACAACATCCCAGGCTGCGTTTTACACGAACTTCAGAACGAACTGGCTCCCCACTTAAGCACCATGTTCAATAACAGCCTTGCTTCAGGCTTTGTGCCCACTGAATGGTGCACAGCAACAGTTATCCCACTCCACAAAGGGGGAGCCACCAGTGATCCCTGGAACTATCGACCTATTAGCCTGACGAGTCTGGTCTGCAAGGCCATGGAACGTGTCATCATGGAACTCATAAACAAAGACATTGGTAATCTCCAAACTCTGGATCCCACCCAGTTCGGGTTTGTGAAAGGCAGATCATGCCTCCTGAACCTGATCGACTTCTTTGAGGCAGTCACCAAAGCCATAGATGAGGGTAAGGTGGTTCACACAGCCTTGACCTCGCCAAGGCTTTCGACACCATCCCCCATTCTGGAATTATAGCTAAACTCAATAAACTAGGTATAAATCTCTATGTCACAAGATGGGTTGCCAACTGGCTCACTGACAGAACCCACACTGTAAAAGTTGCAGACTCCAAATCTGACCTCAAACCAGTGACAAGTGGAGTATCACAGGGTTCAGTCCTGGGACCTCTCCTCTTTGGTATCTACTTCTCTGAAGTACAGGCTAACACAGAAGGCCTCTGGCTAATGAAGTTCGCAGATGACTGCAAACTAGGAGCCATAGTCAAGTCCCCAGATGATGTGGACATCCTACAGAAGGACCTCGCTGAGACAGATGCCTAGTGTTAGAGCCATGGCCTTAAGCTCAATGCCAAAAAGTGCAGTGTCATCCCCTTTGGTAAAAACTCTGTACCCATGAACTGCCACATAGGCAGCAATCTACTTAACAATGAATGTGTGATAAGAGACCTTGGGACCCAGGTGGATAGTAGTCTCTCCTTTGATAGTCACATCACCACAGTAGTCAGGAAGTCCTTCTACGTGGCACACATCATCATAAAAGGGTTCTCGTCCAGGAAAAAAGAGGTCATCGTTACCCTCTACTCATCACTCATTAGACCCATTATAGAGTACAACGCCCCTTTTGGAATGTACCTCACAAGACATCTGCAGCAGCTGGAAAGGCTACAGAAGTACCTCACAAAGAGGATTACTGGCCTCAAACAAATGCCCTACACTGACCGTCTCAAAAAACTCCAGCTTTATTCCGTAGCATATCGCCTACTCTGAGGTAATGTCTGCCTAACATATAAAGCTATGTCAAACCCAGAGCTGCTGGGCATGCTACACCGAAAGAAATCCCAATCTCTCCGAGCTACATGCTCTAGGGACCTAAACCTTGTCACCACAATAAACAGGACATGCTGGAGGGATAGATTCCTGTCCCATAGACTTCCCATACTCTGGAATAGGCTACCCATCTATGTCAAGGAAAGTTCTTCATTAGCACTCTTCAAGAAAAATCTTGATGAGTGGATGGGAAATAGGAAATACACCCTGGGGATCACTTCTGTGTCTCTGCTCAACAGTGGCACTGGAAAATAACTTTCTTGGGTGGCGTAAGCCAGGGAACCTTGTTGGCTAGGCTTACATAGGCCCTTGGGCTGATAGCCTAGTAGCTACCTATGGACCTATGGATTAATTCAAAGTGGCGTGGGAACAGACCTTGGGGACAAAGGAGGGATTAGTACGAAGGGACACCCTGTCCTTGTGAAAAATTATATAGGTGGGTTTTACAGACAATGCTTGCAACTCCGACACCAGTCTGGCCAACGTGCTAGCCACCAGAAACAAAGTCTTCCAACTCAGGAATTTCAAAGAAGATGAATGAGAAGGCTCAAACAGCGGAGAAGTCAATTTGGATAACACAAAATTTAAATCCCATGAGACCACAGGTTCTTGATAGGGGGGTCTTAACAAAGTGGCACCTTTAGGGAAGGTTTTGCACAGCTTATGTGACATCAGATTAGAATCTTGAAAACGTAGATGAAAGTTTGAAATCGCT
Source organism: Protopterus annectens (assembly GCF_019279795.1). NCBI lineage: Eukaryota > Metazoa > Chordata > Ceratodontiformes > Protopteridae > Protopterus > Protopterus annectens. Next base: position 819,815,662 of record NC_056739.1, read on the forward strand.
GCCAATCGAACTCTGATAGTGGCAGCCACAGATCCCTGGTGAAAAAGCTCAGACAGGAATTCCAAAACCACTGGAATGGAGGCAGTGTAAGGGTCAACATTCATTTTCTCCACCCAGATAGAGAATCTTCTCCATTTTCTGGAATATAGTCTCCTAGTGGAAGGTTTGTGAGAAGACATAAGGAAGTGAGTCACGGAGGGTGAGAAATCATGAAGCCTGACTAGGGAAGGAACTGGAGCAGCCACGCTGTCAAATTGAGGGTGTGTAAGGAGGGATGAAGCAACCCTGACATGTGAGTCAACAGGTCTGTAGCTGGGTCCAGGATCCAAGGATCATCCAGGAGAAGAGGCCCGAGGAAGGGGAACCAAACCTGACAAGGCCAGTAAGGAGCAATGAGGATGTTTGCTTCCCAGCCATTTCACTTTCTGAATAACCCTGGGAATGAGAGGAAAAGGAGGAAAAGCATACAGGAGACCCAGGGGCCAATCGTGAACAAGTGCATCTCTCAGTGACTCCCGAATGAGGGAGAAGTAGCTGCTGCATTTGGCACTGATTGGACTGGCAAAGAGGTTTGCAAGGCTGTCCCCATCTGCAGAAAATCTGTTCTGCTGTTTCCTGTTTCAGAGACCACTCATGAGGCACAAGGATTGCCCTACTGAGCTTGTTGGCTATCACGTTGGTTGTCCCTGGAATGTGCATTGCCACCAGAAAATGCTGGGAAGCTATCACCCATTTCCAAACTCACATGGCCTCTCAACAGAGTTGGTAAGATCTGGTTCCACCCTGTTTGTTGATATACCATACTACTGACATGTTGTCTGATTGTATTGCAATAGTCCCCAGAGGCAGAAGAGTGCTTGCAATGCCAGAAGCACTGCCCTCATCTCTAGAACATTGATATGCAGGTGAGCCTCGTGATCTTGACATGTGCCTTGGGCAGTCCTGCCACGATAATGCCCCCCCCCTTCTGTGAGGCATCCTAGGTCACAGTGGCAACGGGTTGGTGAGGAACAAAGGAGGTGCCCGTGGTTAACTGATTGGGTAGTGTCCACCAAAGGAGGTCCTTCTCGCAAGATTCTGTCAGCAGAATGTGATGAGATAATGGGAGGTGCTGTAAGGACCATTGGGATGACAGGAGCCACTGATGAATTCTCATGTGTACCCTGGCTAGTGGCACTAGTAATATGGTGGAAGCCATGGTCCCTAGAAGCTGCAGAATAGTCTTGGCTTTGACCTTTCATAAGGAGAGGAGATGTTGAATTTGAAGAACCAGATTCTGTGCTCTTTTGGCAGGAAGATGAGCCAATATGTCTACTGTGTCTATCTCTGTGCCTATAAAAAAATCACAGATTGAGAGGGCAATAAGGCAGATTTTTCCCATTTTATAGAAATTCCCAACTGGGCACAAAGCTGAACAGTAGAGTCCCTGGTCTGAAGAAGTAGATGCCTGGTGGGGGCGGACAAGAGCCAGTCATCCAGATATGGAAACACCTAGAATCCTCGACATCTCAGGTGAGCTGTCACTACTGCCATACATTTGGTGAACACCCTGGGGGCTGTGATGAGATCAAAGGGCAGAGCACGAAACTGGTAATGACTGGCTCCCAGCCAGAAGTGTAGATGACTCCTCGACGCCCTGTCCATTTTTATGTGGTAGTTGGCATCTTGGAGATCTATTGAGCACATCCAATTGTCTTTCCCTAACAATGGAAGTATAGACTGCAGTGTCACCATCCGGAACTTGTCCTTCTTTACTGATTCATTCAATCTGCTGAGGTCCAGAATGGGCCTCCAGTCCCCTGTACGTTTCGGCACTAAAAAGAATTTGAAGTAAGTTCCAGATCCTATTTGGTCTACTGGGACGGTTTGGATTACTCTTTTTGACAGCAACTTGTTGATTTCCACAGTTGCCTGATCCCTGTGATTGGGTGGAACATCCGGGATCCTCTTGGGAACAAAAGGTGGAAGAGAAAATGGTATGACATAACCTCTGGTAATAATTCTTTGTACCCACTTGTCTTGAGTGATACCCAGCCAGGCTTCTGGATACAAAGAAATGTGACCCCCAACCGGCCCCAGAGAAGCACAGTCAAGTCCCACATCAGGAGCGCTGGTAAGGCTGGCCCCAAAAGAAATTGTGACCTCCCTGGTTTTACGGACCGGCCCTGCCTCTAGGCCAACGTCTACCATTTCCTCCTCCTCCTCTGCCTCTGAAGGAGGAGTCACCCTGTGCATCCTGGAAAAACCTCTGGGACTTCTTGATCCACATTTTACTCCATCTGACCCTTAGGGTATGGTCTAGAGAGAACAGTAAAATGTACTCCCATGGCAGAGAGTTTTTTCTTCTTGCTTGCACCAGGTGAGAGTGTCCTTTACCTTGGGTCCAAACAATGAGGAACCGTCGAAGGGGGCATTGGTAAAGGTAGACTTGAATGGTTCCGCAAAGTTACACAAACACATCCAGGAATGGCACCTTAGGGAAATTCCTGAACCCACTGCTCTAATCGCTCCATCTGCTGCATATAAAATAAGTCGCATGTAAGAGTTGACGATAGAGTTCAAGGTGGACAACTGGGCAGAAACCTTGTTAGGGACTCCCTCAGTACATGTACCTTGTAGAGAATCTCCTAACTCTTTAAGGAGATCTCTCTGAAGCCTCATGAAGTGAGTAAGGTAGTTCCATGATCTAAGGGTAAATGCCGCTGAACCAAAGAGTCCCATATCTGTCCATCATTCGAGACTCCTTATTCAGCGGATGAACAGAAGAAGAAGTCTCAGCTAGTTCCTTATTAGTGGCTGTCACCACCACCATGGCATCTATGGGAACACCCTTAGACAAAAAAATCTTTCTCAGGAGGGGCTGAAAGAAACTTATTCGGTCTCCTGGGGACTGGCTCCATGGCATCAGAAGTATGCCACTCCTTCCGACTAACTAGATCCATCAGTTTGTCAAAAGGTGGAGACACCTAAAAGGCTGAAGTTGAGACCCAAAAGCCTTCAGGTACACAGACTCCTCATCAGAAGGGATGACAGTGGGTCAGCCACACCTCTGCTTAAAAATTTCCAAGATGTCTACGAAGGAAACATCATCAGAGGATGACTTGGGGGACCCTTCTGACTCCTCGAGGTCAGTGTCAGAGGTCAGAGACTCATCCTGGGAGTCTACATGCTTCCTCTTCCATGTTCTCTTTCATGGGGGCTCCTAAGAAGGACATTCCAGGGAGGTCTCGGAAGTGTGGGGGCCACCAGCTGGTGGCTCTTAAGGTTGTGGGTCTCTGCTGTCCACGGAGGGAGTAGGAGCTGAGACAGAAGTAGGTGCTTTAGCAGGAAGAGTGTTGGTACCTCTGGTAGGAGCTGACTATTGGGTCAGCACACTCTTCATCATCTCGAACGCTGACCTCTCTGGCTCCAAAGACCTCCCCAGCTCTGAGAGTTCTGAGGATGCCATCGGCTCCAAGATAGACATAGGGTCCGAAATCACCCTAACCGATGTGCCGGGAGGAAGACTTGGAACCAAAGAAGTTTAGTTCCAAGCATCCCTATCAGGGCCAACCAGGGAGCTAAGGCTCCTAGACACTATGGATGGTGCTGAAAGTGTCAGAGCAGAACTCGGCTCCAAAGCAGCCACAGGGGGTGCCGGAACTGAAGGTGCCACCAGTGGTACTAAACACTCCGGCTCTGAAAGACCAGCATGGCTTGGAGGAGGAATGATCGCAGAGGGCTGAATGAACTCAAGTGTCTCTGGAACCAACTGGGTCGGAGCCAACAGCAATTTAGGCAAAGCAGATGACTTCAACAGTCTCAGCACTACCCTCTCCACATCATCTTCCGATAAACTTCTGGAAGACATGGATGACAGAGTAGGAGAATGGGATCTCTGTGGTATTGGAGATTTCAATAAAGTGGAGACCAGTAGAGGATCCATAGACCGTCTCCGTGAAATGGTCACAGTGGTCAGCTCCGAAATACCTGGAACCGACCCTGTAATCACCATACTGCTCTGAGTCAGCACCGAAGTCTGTGGAGCCAAGGAGACAGTAGATTTGTCTGATTTGGTGATTTTAAGAGGTGGCTCCAAGACACCAGCCAGTGCCGGGGAGGGCCTCTTAGAAGATTTAGACTTTCCCTTAGTAGATTTGGAAGAGGATGAAGATCTAGACAGGTCTTCCTCAAAGGAAGGTTTAAGAAGGCCTTTTAGGATGAGCTTGTTTTTCCTCTCTTGCAATACCCTAGGACTAAAAGCATGACAAAATAAACAGGTCTCCTGTAAATGGATGGCCCCCAAACAGTAAACGCAGTTATCGTGACCATCCGTTATGGACATTTTTTGAGAGCACTTAATAAATTTTTTAAAGCCAGATGGCTTATGATCCTTACTCTCTTTGTACATTCTAAAAGAATGGGCACACGCACAAGGAGAAGAAGAAGAAGGAGGACTAGGTCCTCTAATTTAAACGGGCCAAGCCCTGCAGGAAAGAGAAGGACACGAGGACTAGGTCCTCTAACTTAAAAGGGCCTAGCCTGGGCAGGAAATGAAATGAAAAAACTAGGTCTTCCAACTAAAACAGACCTAGAAAGTTACAATAAGGATAGAATATCACACACTCAAACAGTAATATCAGCAAAACAAGCGGGAATCTGCAAAAACTCAGATTTATGAAAAGAAATAACAGAACGTAGTTCTGTTAACAATGATAGCAAATCCAACAATGCTAACAAATTAACAAGTGGGAAACCGCCAAAATTAGACTAACCTACTAACAAAACAGTCTAACAGAGCGCAAAAGGCGCTTACAACTACTTAGTCTATGAATACACGAAAACCAGCAGACAGGGTACCAATAGTAAGTCAAAAAAGGCCAAAGGCCAACGATTGCACCAAATAGCGCAAGTTTAAAGCTAACTACACTAATAGCAACTACGCTAACTGACTAACAATAAAACAGTAACAGTTTTTTTCTATTTTAAATTAAACAGAGCCAAAAATTTTGGAAAAATGTTTAAGTAAATGCAACACTTAGCCAGAGCCAAAGAGAAGCATAACCGAACTCGTCAACATGCAAACGAAATCTGGAGATTGTACTGGTGCACCATGGGATACCTACCTAGCCATGAACCAACTAGAAGACTTCCAGCTTGTAAATAGGCCGAGTCAGAGCTGAGGATCCCATATGTAAGAATGAAGGTGAGATAGGACTGCAGAACATCTACAGTTTTCACTTTGTGCATCTCAACTGTCTGACTGCGGAAAAAAATCACAGCCACAGTAATGTACTTAAAGTATGTTTCACATAAGCAGAGAGAAGTATTCCATTTTACATTATACGAATGCATGCTAGTCCTGCAAAGCCAGATTAGTGTCTGCTCTGGGCAAACAACGAAAGGGTCAGTTGTTTTTATCCACAGACAACCCCCTTTCCCACCCAGCAGTTACAGCCACATCTGTGTTATCCTTTGAGGTCGGACTGCAATAAAAGTTATGGCCATGTAATCAATTTTGTCTTTGCTTCACAGAAACAGCAGCCACAGATTAGCTATTCAAAGTTTCTTCATACAAATCACATTACTCCTGTAAAGCCAAAATAATGACCAAACAGTGCTCATTTTCCTCCACAGGCAACACAAACTGTGTACATCTCAAATGCCAGACTTTTATAAAATAAAATAAGGACCACACAGTAACATTATGCTTTCATGCACCTTCTGTAGAATATTAGGTTTTGTACTACCATGCATTTTCCAAAAGATATGAAGTCTGAAACGTAAACGCCTATCATTGTTTTTATGACTGTAACCTTCAATTATGCATTATAAAACCACAAGATTTACAAGGAACAGAGGAAAATATGATGCAAAATCATCTGGGAGAGCTGAGATATATGAATATCTGGCATTCTTATCAACTTGTAAAATAATACAGAGTAGCACAAAGTCCCAAAACAGCGATGTTGTTCTCCACAAATTTATTCTCTACTAGCACACAAGTAGATAAAAACTTAAAAACAGTTCATAAAACAAGAAAAAGTGAAGTGCTTTTCATCCGAGTTTTACCCGGACTTCTTCAGACATTATACTCACATAAAAACAAGATTTAAATAACCTCCCTTTCTTAAATTGGCCAATCTACGTTCAATGTGTCTTCTTATCAGTTCTTAAAGACATAGTTGCACTCGCTAAAAAGTAACTCCATGTTCTGTAACAGCTTCATGTAAACAGACTCCGTAAAACGAAGTCATTCAAAAACAGGGACAAATACATTACTTTCATGATATTCTTATTATATACTGCATACAAAGGTTGTTTCGTTATTACCACAGTTAAATATTTACTTGTCAGCCTTTTTTTTAAAAACAAAGTAAGTGCGAGTGGTAGCCTTTTAATGAGGCAATCGTTCATTGAATGCCTCCTTGTTCGTATCTGTCCCCGCTTTCCTGTGGTGCAGTCATATGATTATCACATAAGAAAATATAAGCATATTATTATAAGGATACACTCTACCATTTAGTTAACAAAGAGTTGCCCTGTGTATAAACCTATATGCGTAATGCGTAACATACTAACTAATGTTCTAAGTACCAATAGGTTCAAAACAAAGCTACATTCAATGTCTTGATGTCAATAGTTTGACTGTTAACAACAAGTTATTATTTCTTCCTACCTACTTTCCATCTTGTGTTGTACTGAACAGCGAAAATAGTGACTTGTGAAATTGTAAGTCCCCAGCTGGTAAAGTTAATGTTCAAATTGACAGTACTCATCTTATCAAAAGGGGTAGCTGCTTGCCTTGTGTTTAGGGTACCCTAATCTGTACTACACATAATGACAGTGTTTTAAACTCTTTAGTTGCACTTCGTCCCCTGAGCTTGTCCATTTGAAACAGGCTCTCTGCGGATAGTAGTGATGAGCCCTTCTTGTTCTTTTCTAACAAACCATGTACAGGTTTTTACTAGGTTCAGGGCAATATGAGTTGTACCTTTAATGCCCACTTTAACTGATACTTCCATTACTCTTTATTTATCCCTTCCATAATCACTATATTTACCTAATAAGGTTTTGAAGTTTCAGTATACATGCTATAGAACATGTTTCATTCAGACCTGGTTCATTATAAGCTTCCAGTCTCAGTTGCCGACTAAGTTCACTTTTCTCCAAAAGTAACTTCTTAAGACTGTCATTGAAATATTTAATATTTTGGTAGTCAATATCCTTCCCGTCCGCTATACTTGCAATAATTTTAAATTTAAAAAGGTGTTCAATATTCTGATTGCAATGTCTTGCCAAAGTGTTTTCAGTGTTTTTCTTTTTAATAGCGTACACATGTTCATAAATTCTATCCCTAATACGTCGGTCAGTTTTACCAACGTAGAATGCTGGGCACTGTTGACATTCAGCTAAGTAAACTACTGATTTAGTGTTACAGTTGTAACACTCTTGGATAGCAAATGCTTGAAAGAGGGTGATTCCCTTTCGGAAAGGGTTGAGCATAAGGGGTTCCCGGACAAGAAAAATTTCTCGATTTCATTTACCTTTACTTACAACCCAATAGCAGGAGATATTCAAAGGACAGTTAAGAAATATTGGCACTTTTTATCAATGGATAAAGACATTTCTAGCAGGATAAGCGAATTACCTACTATTACATTCAGAAGGGCTCCTAATATGAAAAATTTACTGGAATCGCAGTACAAAACTAAGAGAAGCAAGGTGGGCACACAAAAATGTGGTGCCTACAATTACTGTAACTATATAAACAGTGAAAAAATTTTCAAAATTAGGGGCAGAACATTTGCTATCCAAGAGTGTTACAATTGTAACACTAAATCAGTAGTTTAAACATAACGCAAGCAGCTACCCCTTTTGATAAGATGAGTACTGTCAATTTGAACATTAACTTTACCAGCTGGGGACTTACAATTTCACAAGTCACTATTTTCGCTGTTCAGTACAACACAAGATGGAAAGTAGGTAGGAAGAAATAATAACTTGTTGTTAACAGTCAAACTATTGACATCAAGACATTGAATGTAGCTTTGTTTTGAACCTATTGGTACTTAGAACATTAGTTAGTATGTTACGCATTACGCATATAGGTTTATACACAGGACAACTCTTTGTCAACTAAATGGTAGAGTGTATCCTTATAATAATATGCTTATATTTTCTTATGTGATAATCATATGACTGCACCACAGGAAAGCAGGGACAGATACGAACAAGGAGGCATTCAATGAACGATTGCCTCATTAAAAGGCTACCACTCGCACTTGCTTTGTTTAAAAAAAAAAGGCTGACAACTAAATATTAAACTGTGGTAATAACGAAACAACATTTATATGCAGTATATAATACGAATATCATGAAAGTAATGTATTTGTCCCTGTTTTTGAATGACTTTGTTTTACGGAGTCTGTTTACATGAAGTTGTTACAGAACATGGAGTTACTTTTTAGCGAGTGCAACTATGTCTTTAAGAACTGATAAGAAGACACATTGAACGTAGATTGGCCAATTTAAGAAAGGGAGGTTATTTAAATCTGGTTTTTATGCGAGTATAATGTCTGAAGAAGTCCGGGTAAAACTCGGATGAAAAGCGCTTCACTTTTTCTTGTTTTATGTACTGTTTTTAAGTTTTTATCTACTTGTGTGCTAGTAGAGAATAAATTTGTGGAGAACAACATCGCTGTTTTGGAACTTTGTACTACTCTGTATTATTTTTACAACTGTTGGAGTTTTTTTTTTATTGGTGCCGATTCTTATCAACTTCTTTGCTCAAGAGTCAAGAACAAAACAAACATAGGGGAGTACAAAATCTCACAATCAAAGGCAGTTTTTAAATATTACTCTAGATCATTTGAAAAAGTTAACAGAACAAAAAATTTTGCACCAACATTTATTTTCGGAACAATAAACAGCATGAAATGTTAATGTCTTACATTACTGACTGTAGTAATCATGGATTTACCAGACAATCATACATTTTACAAGGGAAAGGGTAAAAATATGAGGTTATATCAGAGACAAGTGGGAGCCATGATATCACACGTGGTTAACTGCCACAATGTAAAAAACTGTCTAATATAAATTGGCCCATTCCTCATGAGGCTTCCAAACACACACTCCTGATACTGTTAATGCTAATACCTTTCACTGTTCAAAGTTTGAGCTTTCTGGGCAGCCCCACCTGTTATGATCTAGACAATGAGTCACAAAGCCTTACAACTACTTTGTAGACCTGATTTACTGTCTAGGTCATGCCTGAAACTGAGCAGAAATGCTGGAAATTGACTATTAACATCATTGCAGAACTGAAAAAAAAAATAGAAAATCATCTTGGCTGAGTGGTGCTTGCACAGCTGACTCTGCCTAAGGTCAGCCATGAGGGCACAGCATTTTCACAGCTGGGGCATATGACCCAGCATGTACTGGTATGGTGCCACCCATGACAGTTCCTCCGTTTATACCTTACTTGTGGGAAAAAATCAATAATAGCTGCCAAAGGAAGGATGTTGTCAGTACCATTAGGTGTGTTCAGCTGCACTCACCACACACCTCTGTAAGTGCCAGTGTTCAATGTCTAATTTATATATATTTAAAAAGAAGCTTATGCAGGAAGTCTTAGCCTTATAATGTCAGACATTTAAAAGGAAAAAGCTGAAGTTATGTACTCACCATAACATTCCATCTGAGTTGTTGCCTCTCATTTGCTCTTCAATCTGTGGGTTTGAATCCAAAGACTGGATCCGACTCGGCCACATACTAAAGCTCCAGGATCTGGAATCTGAGCTCCTCCTCTGCAAATCATGGAAGGATATTCTGGAGCACAGCAAAACCAAAAGAGGCTCTGTTCCAAGAAATAATGTCTAATTTGTAATGAGATATAAAAGTATGGTAGTTTGACCAGATAGTGGCTGTGCAAATGTCATCAATGGGGAGTTTAGACCAGAACGTTGAGGAGGTGGAAACTCCCAGTAGAATGCCCTTTGTGGAGTAAGAACACCCAGTGCAACTAGTAATCCAGTTAGGTTTTGGAAATTGGGAAAGAAAACAGGCAGATTAATAACATGGTTTATGTTAGCCTCAGAAGTGACCTTGGGCAGAAAGGTTTAGCACTCAAAGTAACTCTGTCCCTGTGATAAAGCCTGTAATTCAGACACTCATTTGGCTGAGGTAATGGCCACTAAAGAAAATGGTCTTCCAGGTCAAAAACTTTAAATCGACCTTGGCTGAAGGCTCAAAAGGAAGTGAGACTTCTTCTTTCGGCTTTTCCTGGTTAGGGGTCACTACAGCGGATCACTATCTGCTCATGATTGACAGTCGAGTTTTATAGTGTCGAATTGCCAGCCCAGCACCCAACCTTCCACAGAAGGCACACACACGCACGCACTCATGCCTATGTTCAATTCAGTGTGTCTAATCCACCTACAGCATGTCTTTGGGATGTGGGAGGAAACCGGAGCACCCAGAGAAAACCCATGCAACCACAGGGAGGACATGCAGACTCCACACAGAAGGCACCCCAGCCGAGGTTGGAACCGGAGAACCTCTTGCTGTGAGGCTGCAGCACTAGTCACTGCACCACCATTGCTGCCCAAAAGGAAGTGAGACTAAAGCTTGTAAAACCAAGGTGAGGTCCCAAGGAGCAACAGGATCCTTGACAGGAGGGCAAAGGAGAAGGGTACCTTTTAAAAAGGCTTTGCACAACTTAGATGAGGCCAGAGAGAAAATAATTTTCCCAATGTGAAAACTGGAAATGGCTGCCAATTGCACTTTCACCATAGAGAATCTAGCTCTGTTATGAATAATAGAAGGCAGAAAATCTAAAGCCACAGCAACTGGAGCCATAAAGGGGTTCTGATGAGCCCAAATGGAGAAACTCTTCCACTTGCTAGTGTATAATTTCCTCGTGGACGGTTTATGTGATGCAATCAAAATTTTTCTAACTGGGGAAAAAAACCCGGGAGTTCAAGCCATCATTGGAACTGCAGTAACCAAGCAGTTAGGTTCAGGTTCAAAAGATCTGGATGGGGATGTCCCAAAGGATGGGACAAATGATCTGGCGAGGGGTCCAGAGTCCATGGTGGACAAACCAGGTGAGACCAAAAGAAGGGAAACCAAACTTGTCAAGGCCAAAAGGGAGCAATGAGGATCACATGGAACTTTAACCTCTGAGCTTTCTGCAGAATCTTGGGAATAAGGGGAAGAGGAGGATATGCATAAAGTAGACCGGGGGTCCAAGCATGGACTAGAGCATCTCTCTGTGACTGTCTCTGAGGAGGAATCAGGAAAAAAAACTTGCTGCACTTGGTGTTGGAAGGAGAAGAGGAGATCGCAGCAAGGTTGACCCTATCTCTGGAAGATCGTATCTGCCACTGAAGGATTCAGAGACCACTTGTGAGGCATCAGAGTGGTCCTGCTGAGCCTGTCCACAAGGATGTTTGACTTCCCTGGAATGTGTATTGTTACGAGAAAGTGGTTGGAAGAGATCACCCACTGACACAACCTCATGGCCTCTCAACACAAAGGGGTAATACTTGGTTCCTCCCTGTTTGTTGATGCACCAGACGATTGACATGCTGTCCATCCAAACTGCGATAGTTCCCATGGGAAGACAGGAATGGAGGGCTTGCAGCGCAGTCACTCTCATCTCCAGAACGTTTATATGCAAATTGGTCTCTAGAGGAAACCATATGCCTTGTACGGTTTGTCACAGATAATGACCCCCCCTACCCAAACTGGGATGCATCCATGATCACAGTGTCCTTGGGCAGGGGAAGGATGAATGGGTGGCCTTGAAGGTTGGCTTCCAATTGGAGCCACCAGAGGAGAGATTGTTTGCATGCTAGGGAGATTCTGATTGAGTAATTCAATGGATAGTAAAGAAGGGACCATTGGACCACCAAGCTCCACTGAAGTACTCTCATATGAAGGCATGCTATTGGAACCAGAGTAATCATGGCCACCATGAACCCCAAGGCCTTTAGAACTAGACTTGATGGGAAGAAGGAATAAACAAGACTTGTTTGACTTGAGACCTCAAGGTGGATATTCTGTCCAGAGGTAGAAGCGCTAAAGAACAAATGGTATTCAGGAGGGCCCCGATGAAGTCTATGATTTGCACTGGTTGGAGTTGAGACTATTTTAGACTGATGAAGATGCCTAAGGTCGATGCTAGATAGAACAGGAAATTTCTGGCTTCTAGGAGTCGATGCCTGGTGGCAGCAGTTAGGAGCCAATCATCCATATACAGAAACACCTAGAATCCTTGCAGTCTTAGGTGAGCTGCCACTACTGCCATGCATTTGATGAACACCCTGAGGGCTGTGGTGAAACCAAAAGTGAGTACTCTGAACTGGTAGTGGTTGGCTCTCAGCCAAAGGAGAGAAAACTTCTGAAGAGTCTGTTAATCTTGATATGATAGTACTCATCCTGAAGGTCTACAGAGCACATCCAGTCGTCCTTCTGCAGGAAGGGCAGAATGGACTGAATCATGACCATTCAGAACTTTGAACTGGCAACTGATTTATTGAGTATCAAAAGGTCCAGAATGGGCCTTAAGTCCCCCGTCTTTTTGGGCACTAAAAAGAATCTGGAGTAGATGTCTGATCCAAGTTGGTCTGGGGGACAATTTGGATGACTCATTTTGAAAGCAGCTTTGAAATTTCTAAGGCTGCAGCCTCCCTCTGATTAGGTGGAATATCAGGGAGGATCTTGCTTGGAGAGGGTTTTTGGAAAAAGGGTATTGAATAGCCTCTGGATATAATTTTAACACCCAATGATCTTTTGTGATGGCTTCCCAGGCTGTTGGGTGTAAAGACAAACGTCCCCCAATTGCCTCCAAAAAGGTATTTCGAGACCCTTGATTCATTGGCCTGCCTCTTCCATGAGGGAGGCATCTGCCATTGTTGCCATTTCCCCCTCTGCATCTGGAAGGAAGGTCCCCTGTGAATCCTGAAAAGGACCTTAAGATCTTCAGAACCACAACTTCTTACCTCTACGCTGGTTCCAGGAAAAGATCCGTTTTAGGGTAGCAAAGTGGATTCCAATGGCAGACAATGTCTTTCTGTCTTTTTCACTTTGGGAGAGAGTGTCACTAACTGTTGGACCAAAGAGAGTTGATCCGTTGAAAGGGTCGTTGGTGAAGAACGCCTTGTAGAGTTCCGAGAAATCACAAAGCCACATCCAAGTGTGGTGTCTGGTAGCAATGCCTGATCCGGCTGCCCGTGAGATGCCTTCTGCAACATAAGAAATTAACCTCATGGACGTGTTTGATATAGACTGTAGGGTGGCCATCCTGGAGGAAAAGGTCTTCTGTTCCTCAGCAGATATGGACCCTGGGACAGAACTAGAGGCTTCCATGACTAAGTCCCTCTGTAGTCTGGTTACATGTGCCAAATAATTCAGCACTCACAATGAAAAGGTCACTGAAGGGTATACGCACTTCCCAAACTTGTCCATGGCCCTAGATTCCCTGTTAGGGGGATGGACGGTGGAGCTTTGCTGGGCCAGCTCCTTTTTGGTGGCTGATGCTACCACAACATCATCAATGGGAACATCTGTGGTCCAGTTGGGGTGGTCAGGAGGGGCACTAAGAACCTTGTCGGGCTGTTTTTGGGATAGGTTCCACAGTGTCCGGCTCCTTCCACGCCCTGTGCGACACAAGGTTGATAATGGGATCTGCTGGAGGGGGGCACTCAAGAAGTAGATCAGCTGGACCCAAAAGATTCCAGAAACACCATTTCCTTCAGGTTAGGGTTTTGGGAAGACCAACTACCTTTTTGGTGAAGTATCTCCATGATGTCCCCAAAGGAGACATCCTCAGGTGGTGATCTAGAGGATCCTTCCTCTTCATTAAGATCAGTGTCCTCAGTGAGAGATTCCATAGGAGAATCCAACTGTCTCCTTTTGCACTGAAGTTTCCGATGAATCTCCTTGGTGGGGTGCTCTGGGGAGGTATTGGGAAGACACTAGGTGTTCCAGAGGGGAAGCAGTCTAATAGTCTTTCTGGGCAGGCTGTCCTGGAGGTGTCGAGACTCTTCTGGGTGCAGAGAGAACCCTCTCCACCACCTTGAATGCACAGGGAGATCAAGACACCAACGGCAAGCTGCCAGAGCTGAAACTGTTGACAGGGAAGCTCCATAAATCCTTACCACCCCCAGATCGGAGTGAGGAGTTGGAGCCGAGCTTTCATGAGCCGAAGCTGCGAGAAAAGACAACTCTGAAAACTTTGTGGCTGATTTCAACCCCTTGGACCCGACGCCAAAGCAACGGCTTCAAGATCTGCTTTACTCTGACACAGTTGGAGCCAGGTGACTCAGGGAGGCCATCGGAGTCAAGGTAACTGTACCTGTTGGCTCCAACATCTCGACTCCAGGGATGTTTGGGCTCGATAACCCTGAAACTGGGGGTCAGATTGGAGAAGGAGATATCAAAGCAAAGGCAAGGATACTGCTCACGGATCCAGAAGGGGATGAAGCAGGCAAGATCCTCAGCTGGATTTATGCCTTGAGGAATTTCACCATCATGCTGTCTACCTCAGCTTTGTAAAGGCTGTGGGAGGACCTAGCAGAACAGGCAATGGAGGAAGGCCTGGAAACCTGTCTTGGGAGTAGCAGAAGAGGGGCTTAGACCTCAAGGTCACCAGCTCCAGGGAGAAACTACGGGCCCGGTGCTGAGGGAGGCCTGAATCACTGTGGGAGCTGAACTAGTCAGATCCAACAGCTTGGAAGATTTGGCAGGAGGTTCCCCGGGTTGGCAGAACCTATTGGGGAACCTCTTGTAATCTGTATGTTTTTTGGAGGGGGTTGAGCCCCTGAAGTAGATGAAGTAGCACCTGAAGTAGCTGTGGAATGGAGGAGGCCTTTGAGGATTAATTTGTTCCTCCTATCTATCAAAGCTTGCTGGTTAAACCAAGCAGATGTAGAGCAAGAAGAGTCCAAGTGGGCCCCCCAAGACCGACAACACACTCAGAGTGGCCATCTGAGAGAGGAATTTTGTGCCCACAAGACACACATTTTTTAAACACAGTGGGTTTAGGTTCAGCCATTTTACAGACAGTAAACAGAACAAATCAGCATACACACAACAGAAGAGATTCTAAGGAAATTTCTACCTACTGATTTTTTTTTTTAACCAGAGATAACAGAGAAGGAATATGGTTAGACAGGGGTAGGGAAAGGAATAGAAACTTTCTCAAGGAAAGTAACTACAAGCTGAAAGGGGAAATAACCACAGATGATTGCTGAGGGATTTGGAGGACAGGAGCATTATGGGTAGAGGAGGAGCTCAGATTTTGGATCCTGGAGCTTTAGTATGTGGCCGAGTTGGAGCCTATTCTCAGATTTGAACTCACAGGTTGAAGAGAAAATGAAGGCAACACAACTTCAGATCCCTATGTTTGCCCACCTCTTGTATGTTATTAACAATTGTTGCTTAATTTCGGTAATTAGTAAATGCATTTTTTTTACACATTTTACAATTGTCAAATAAGCAATGTGTTTAAATTTTCAGGAAGCACTTACTGATCAGCATATTGCTTCCATAACTTCTTTCATCTTTTACAGCAACAACATTCCGCCCACTCCTAAAAATAAATTAAAGCTCAAATGCAGCTACAACAGAATAAAATAGCCATTTCATACTGTTCAACTTATTTGCTAAAGAATCAGAAACAAATTTAAGTAGTAATAAGGAACAAAGGCCCAAAATCAGTGATATTTTTTATACATTACTAGGATTCACTTAAAAGCAAAGGGAACAGGCTTTTTCTCAACATGCATTCTCTGAACAGACAAAATTCTTAATATCTGGCACTGCTGACTGACTAATCCTAAGAGAGTTAGCGGAGAAACAAACATTTTATTAGAGGATGTGCAAAACTATGAGACAATTTGCGACTTTCTGACATATAACTTATGATCCCCTTCAAAAGGGCATACCTCAGACACAGCCCAAGATAGCCATCCATGCTGCTTCTGACTCTAGCAGATGCCAACCATGTAGGTATTACCAGCTCCCAGGCCCAAACACTTCACAAAACCCTGTTCTTGTTTTTAAGATAGGCACATATCATAACAAAAGGCAAATCACGGATCCCTTAAACATACCTCTTAACTTCTTTGCTTAAGATTTCTGGACAAAGTTAAAAATAATGGTGAGTCAAAGGGCCAAAAATCACAAGACAGTTATAACCCATTTCTCTTATAAACTTAGAAAGTTGCCAAAAGTTTGCATTAGCATACATTTCATACCTCTCAACTCCTTAGTGTACACATTCTGGGGAAAGCCATAAAGAAAGTGAGGACAACGGCCCAAAATAAGGAACAGATTTTAGATAATAGCTCTTATAAATGTAGAACGCTGCTTGAACATGTTTTTGCAATAACATGCATTCCATACCTCTGATCCAAAAAGCAGACAAATTCTGGACAAACCCAGAAAGAAATGGGGAGGGGGCAATGGTTAAAAATAAGGAACATATTTTCAATTACTCTAATAAACTTATAAATTTGCTGTAATAATAGGTTTTGTATTAGCATGTATTTTCTGTAGAATATGAAGTCTGAAACTCAAATCCATCCACCCATCCACAACCCCTTTTCCCAATTTTGCACATAGGGTCAGGGTGTCACTTCAACAGTGAATCGTCTACAGCAAAGGTTCACACCACCGGGTGGCTAGCTGAAACTCTGTTTGTCATTATTTAGTAATTGCAATGGACAGCTGAGAGGTATGAGACATTTTCTAAAAGAAAAGTATGACATTCAAATCTGATTCTGTAGCTGCAACTTCAGTACCAGAAAACCACATACTGCATATGGAACACATCAAAAATATAAAGCAAAATCTGGTCATTCTGTGAAAGATTGGAGAGCTGAGTGATAAGTGCTTAACTTTTACAATAATCCAGTGTGAAGTTCGTCTGACTGTTCCCTTACCTTCCCTAATGTCTCTCTTTTTAAAATATCTGCTTTCCTTGGCTTCTTATTATTTTCTTCCGGCAGCTGTCAAGGAAGATGCAACTGTACCTAACAAAGTCTAGAGCACTTACAGCCTGAAGGTTGGGTCTAATCATATACTTAACAAGAGAAGAAGAAAAAAAGACAGCAAGTAACCTCAGCTCAGCTCCTTCACGTATGAAAGTCTTGGTGTGGGATTTGCCTACCACAGCAGAGACAATTGTTAACCTTATCTGACGTGACTTAAATCAAGAGAAAAGAAAGAGAGAGAGAGTTCCCCAACAGGGTACTTAGTTATGGAAGACTTCCCTCTGGTGCAGACTGACCAACACACTGAAACACTGCTTCGGGCTCTGACAGCAAGAAAAGACTATCAAGACATCGGCTGGCTCCCTTTATACCCAAGCATATTGACGTCAAGGAAGGACATCTGCCAGCCTTAGGAGGAGGGAGATTTTTACTCTGGTAGTCGGGCCAGCCAAGGGCTTCCACAGCAGGAAATCCCACAAGTCAGGACTGCAACAGTGAAATATGAAGAACATCAGCATGCTTACACTAAATTTCATGACAGCTCACTTTTTTTTTTTTTTGCACAGCACAGCCTGGACTAGAGGGCACTGTCAATGAGTCTATGGGTCAAGAGCCCTTGGCTGTGAAACTGAGTTAGATGTAGAAGGTAACAAGTTGCAATTTTGCTGGAGAGAAAAACATTGCCACAGGGTTGTGTAGAGCAGCAGGAGTGGCATTAAGGGCAAAGGGGTACAAGACAGTAAGAGATTTATATTCAGAACTTGTTTTCTATGTTGCCAGTCTCACATCCTTAGGAGAGGGAGAGGCCTCTTCCTTGCCACTTGGGAGGCAAGTTAAACCCATGCAGTAGACGCTTATGGGCAAGAACTACCATTGCTCACACACTACCATTACTCATCTTTTTTTTTTACTTACCCAGTGCGGTGGGGTGCGAGCCTCACCAGGGCTCTCACATTTGGCTCCAAGAGCCTGGGCATATGGGCGTGACCTGCTTTGGGGACAGTGTCAGGTGGGGAGTTTGACTGGGGTGGTACACTTGTCAAAGAGTAATGCAAGTGCCCTAAAGCGAGCTTAGGGAAGACAGAAACCTCCTGTGGAGCAGGAGGGATACTTGGTACTCCACAAGGTTGATCCCTGGCCTGGGGATATGTGGGGAGTGCTGTCTATCAATGCAGAGCAGGGCAATGGTTGCATAGCATGTGGACAGAGAAGTGAATAATGCACAGCAGCACCCACTTCATGTCAAGCATGCCAACACCTGGGATATCACATGGTGAGATAATCGGGTCTTGAGGTAAAAACACCTCCCTCAGCATCCACAGCATCACACTGCTCCAGTCTCCTCGCCATCACCAAACACTGTCACAAGTTAGTTCAGGACAGGAAGTGGCAAGTTCAGAATACACAGTGAACAGAATGCGCTGGGGTGAGCTAAGATACAGGAAAAAATGTCAGCTGGGCTTCGTGTTCAAAGCTGATAAAATATAAATTTATGACAGAAAAATGAGAAAACAAATGCCTCAACAGATGTGAATCACACCTCAGAAAAGGGAAAAAGCAAAGAAAAAGCTAGAGTTTTTCATCAGTAATGAAAACACAGACTGAAAATGTAATGCATAGCTGAACCATCAGCAATGTATATCATAACAAATCAGAAAGACAGATGCTAACACACGAAGTTCCAGTCTGTCAGTGGAGCAGTTTGTGTACTGATTTGACTTACAGTGCTGTGGGGGTACTGATTTATCCCACTTCAAATCCCTGAAATATTCAAACTGGCAGACAGAAACTGAAAATGTAATTAATGATTAGTCTGATAATATAAATACCTAATGTTCTCCTTTAATAAGGTTCCACAGTGCCCAAGTCAGGTATTCAAGAGATTTGTCCATGAACAGGCACTGAAACACAACACCAAGTCCACACTATGTTTACTCAAGTAAGCAACCCTGAAGGAACTTATGAAAAAAAGGGATGTAGTGAGAAGTTACAAAGATTTTCATCTCACAATTCTGGTATAAAGGAATACTTCACTGCAGGACAATATCCTCTCAGCTGTTCGAATGCATACTGGCGCAAAGCTGAAAAACATGTTACATATTCTAATTGCCGATACTTAAAATTAACAAACTGGAAGAACTGCTGGAAGGAAATCAGAAGAAACGGGAATGCCACTAGGATAGGAACTGCAGAACACTACCAGATTCAGAGGATGGAGACATAAGAACTCAAAAGCCATCATAAAGTCATCAGTCTGAAACTGGAATTGTCAGCAAAGCAGCAGACCCAAGACACTAGTTCATGGGGAAAGTAGTAGGCAGTGCAGAAGAATGGCCAGACATTTGTACAACACAAATGTGTCACAGCTTCAAAAGCAGTAACCAGAAGCATCGCAACCAGTCCTGTAGCAAAGAAAGCAGAGACTGCAAAACCTGTGACAGTCAGTGACTACAGGTACAGATTCCAGAAGTTTTCTCCAAATGAAGTGAAATGTGTCAAGTATAAACACCTCTGTTAAATACTCCTCTGAAGAGATCAGGCAGGTATATTGGCTGTTCCATAATTATACATGATTCTAATAACTGAAATGCTCCATTTTTAAAACTACATTTGTTAACGTATACTAAAGTTTCATAATGGATTTAAATAGCCCATGTCATCCACAGTATAATGTAAGTCAGTTAACAATTACCAGTGTATCAAAGCATGCTACCTAGCAGACAAACATTTTTAAAGTAACAGTGACATTTGATGTTGGGTATACAGTACTGAATTGTAATCAGCTAGCTAAAGATATGCATAGCAAGTGTTCCGCATAAGTTATAAAGAAAGCAATCTGAATAAAGACCTCATGGAAGCTATACCATCCCCCCATGTGTTACTTATGCCACCTCACATGACAAGAATTGTACATCCTTTGGTTAAATATGTTAAAACCTCAAAGTGGCATTAAGCCTCATTTGGGCATTAAGCCTCATTTGTGTAGCTGACTGCTGCCTCTCAAATATTCTTTAATTATCTCAGCAACAGATATATACAAAGCTGCAAGCTAACAAAAATTATGCATTTACATCAGGCATTACAAACTGCATATTCAAATCTTAAAACTGGACTGGTTCTGCAAAACCTAACACGGACAGTTGCATATAGCATCCTTAAAATTTAAGAGTACTTATGGGGTATGTTCGTTCCTGAAGTAAGGCAGCACAGCTGAGTAATGTACTCGCCAAACCTTCACAGACCTTCAAGACAAAGAGCAATGCAGCAAACAGCATCTCTTTTAACCTTCCCAAAAGTCTATATGGGGAAATTCCCAGGACAAAGCAGTCGCTGGTTTACAGAACAGTATTCCCTATTCTTTAGCTTTCTGAAGAGGCCACAATTTGTCTGACATAGCTGTACTTGGATATGTGCGCAGTATAATGTCCCTTCTAAGAAGGGATACGTCTTTGGTAGAAGAACTGAAAAGAGAAAGCAGGTGGTGGTTTAAATTTGTAGTAAGACCTAAATCTGAACAAAGTGAAACTAAAATTTAAAAGTATATAAATAGTTTATATTTTCTGTTCCCCAAATCATGTAAACTGTGCAAACTCTGAAATGTTTGTCCTTTCTCTGCTTATTTTATGGAGCTTTTCTCCTAGCCTCCAATGAAAAAGGGCTATTCCCCAAATGCCCAGTGGACTACCCCAGTAAACAAATGCAATGGAACAAATAAATAAAAATAAAATAAATCACTGGTGCCTACGGAAGGATGCACCTAAGACTCAGATAATTTAAATATATATATATATATATATGGGTCTACTTTGTTTGACAGAAAACACATTTCACTGAAACTGATTTTGTCAAAGCCTCATTTCACTGAAAGTGAATTGCCTGAGCACAATTCACTGAAAGCTCACTTCACTGTAAACTCGTTTGACTGAAACTCATTTCATCTAAACAGGTATATGCCCTGTTCCCCACTGTAGTGTGATCCTGGAGTTAGTATATATAGTAATGGGGGGGGGGGGCATAGCCCTACTACCTATTTTAAATGTTGTAAACCATAGACATGGATACTTGCAAGCTGAATGAATAACTCTTTCCAAAAGATAATATTTACCCAAAGTATGTGAGGGCTGTGCCCCCCACACCCCCCTAACTATATATACTAACTCCAGGATTGCACTGCAATGGGGAACAGGGCATATACCTGTTTAGACAAAATGAGTTTTCAGTGAAGTGAGCTTTCAGTGAATTGTGCTCAGCCAGTTCATTTTCAGTCAAATGAGGCTTCAACGAAATGAGTTTCAGTGAAATGTGTTTTCTATCAAACAAAGTAGAACCATATATATATATATATATATATATATATATATATAAAACAACCCAACAGTTACTACTATACTACTACTGTTGGAATATTCACACATACTGTCTCTTTCAGATCACTCACTAAACTTAAGCACTTTGCTTAAAAAAAAAAGTTAACATTTGCCATATTACATAAGCCTGTTAACACTAACCCTTTGCAAAGCAACAAAAGTAAAATTAGCACTGGTATACAGTGAAACACACTCGTTGAAGGTTGTGCATCAGGGTTGGCAACTCGGCACGTAAAAATCTACTGCCAATCATTAGCGGACCGGAGTTCCACTGTGGCGACCCCAGACCGGGAAAAGCCAAAAGACACAACAACACAGTGAAACACAATTGCAATTAGGTATGTGTTGCATAACAATGTGACACCTAACTATGTAAGGTTGAAATCTATTAAAAAGAAAAGCAAGATAATCAACATGTGTGATGTCACCAGTTAAACATCCCTACTTCTAAATAAAGATGCTAAATGGCCATATGTTTTCTTTGTAAAAGTCAGAAAGTAGAAGAAAGGTGACAAGGCTTCAAGGCAACACCAATGTAAATACTGCATGAAAACTGCTTTAACAATCATGGTCTCAGCATACATGCCTCTACCTCCTTTATCGTTTATATTTGGGATATATAGCCGCTCAATTCCATTTGCTACTTAGCCTTTTTTTCCTGCCACTTCTCAGGTTTTCCTCTTTACTTACATTCTGTCTATACATCAGTTTTCAACTTTGACACTCCCTTTTCTCCCCTCTTCTCTACCAGCCCCCCCCCCCTCTTACTTTTACTTATCCCCCTTTTTATGTATCTGAATATATTTTCTGTGTTTTACAGTGAAAAACATTTGGATGCCTGTACATTTAGTTAGTGATTATTTCACAGCTTTTGATTTTTGTATATGATTTGCACTGTGTGCCTTTAATATTATTTCTTATGTCTTGCAGCCTGGCAGTGCTTCAAAGACATCATCTGACCAGTGGATTTACACAATTACCAAATGTGAAAAAAGTAAACCCAGCCAATTATTTAATTGTCGAAGTCAGTGTTTTAATTGCATCACCCCTGTCTAACAGCAGTGCTAGTACAAAAGTTCAGCTGGAGTTGTACAGCAAGATAAAGAACAGGAAACTGTGGCAACTCTGACAAAGTCAATGTTGTGAAGTGACAGGCCAGTGAGTTCCCATATGAAAGAGCAAAAGGATGAAACAGAAGAGAATGTTGCCCAGGAAGATTTTTCTGGAACTTTCTGTAGAATGCTTGCAGGAAATGGAGAACAAAATGTGCCCTCAGTTTAGAAGAAAATTATCTAAAGGAAGAGCTGTTTGATTTAATAGAGATGGAAGCACATACTAAGATCATTGAAAGAAACAGACTACAGAAAGTCAATAAAACCCAAAACTTAGAAGTTTGATAAAACAAATGAGCACAGTAGTTTAGGACTGTTCATAGAAATGTATGTGATATAACAGAAGTAAACAGGATATATTACTGTGCAGCTAAATTAACAACAGATGAAACTTTTAGCACAAGAACACAGGGTGATGAGGGAAAGAAGGGAGGAAATAAAATACCATCATGGAAGTATCAACTGGGGAAAACTATAACGCAATGAAGACAAGAAGTGCCACTGTTAGAAGAGTACAGAAGAGGGAACAGATCAACAAAAATACTCGGAAAGACAGACGTGATAAAAGCAATGCACAGTAACACATGGATCAGTATCTATTGTGCACGATTGCAAATAATAAATTAAAAATATCAGCACATGCAGAAACACTTAGAAAATACACAGATAAACATAAAGGAAAAGTACAAAATTAGCAATTTACTGATGACCCAAAATAGTTTTTGTATAGAGAACTGGGAAACAAGGCAAAAGGAATTGAAACACCAACAAAAAAGAAGAAATAGATGCATTTTGGAGACGTATCTATGAAGATCCTGTGGAACATAAAGATGCTGAATGGATAGAAGAAGTAAAAGAAAGAATAAGAAGTTCAAATGTGCAGGATATGAAATGGGATGAAGTAACAGCCAGATAAATTAACAAACTTACGAAAAGTTCCTCATTGGAAAGAACCCCAGGCCCAGATGCAGTACCTAACTTCTGGCTTAAAGTATTAAAATCTTTACATGAAGACTTAGCTTTAGCTATGAGTAAGAACTATTTATATGCACGCCCAGAACAAACGCCAGCCTAGTTAACAACAGGAAAAACAATACTCCTCAAGAGCGGACCTGCACGCTATCCTAAAAACTACAGACCAATAACTTGCCTTCCGACGATGTATAAACTATACACTAGAATTGATGCCGACAGAATTTATAGTCATTTAGAAGAAAACTCAATCATGGCAATAGAACAAAAAGGTAATAAAAGAAAGTTGTGTGGAACAAAGGATCATTTGTTGCTAAATAAAGTCATAATGGAGAACTGTAAAAAGGAAAGAATCGAAGTATGGCAAGGATAGACTACAAAAAAAAACATATGACAGTATTCCACACTCATGGGTAAAACAGTGCTTAAAACTGTATAAGATGCACCTTACATTGGTTGATTTTATTTATTTAACATTTGTTTACCGGGAAAGTCCAACTTGGAATGAAGCCAATTTTCAATGGAGGCCTGGGGAGAAACGCTCCAGATTCATGTTTTTGTAACATTACAACAACCATGAAACAGTGGCAAACCACTTTGCAGTTAAGCCATGATAAAGGCAAATTATTATTCCAGGGATAACAATTCAAATGAGAATATTCCAGGGTGATCTGTCACTACTGCTCTTGTCTTGACCTTAACCCATTAAGCTGTCTACTTAACAGATTAGGTTATGGTTACTGTTTGGCTCCCAAAAAACAACAAAGTGTAAAAACTTCTCATCTTTTTGTGGATGACTTAGAAATGTATAGTTCATCAGATGAGGAACTGAAAGCACAACTGCAAGTGATCAAAACTTTTTTTCTGATTTGGTCATTTGGTCTTTATAAATATGCAAAAGCAACCTTTAAAGCAGGAAAGCAGCAGCACCAAGAAAACGTCAGCCTGAGACAGGAATGGGATATAAAAGAACTTGAGCATGAGAGTGTATAAATATTTGGGAACTGATGAAGGATCAACAATAAAACAAATGAATGCGAATAAAACTTAGTAAAAAGAAGTTATGTTCTTACCGTAACGTTATATTTGTGTTGTCGATCTTCATTCATTCTTGACTGATGGGTTCAGTTCCAAACCCTCAGAACTGACTCGGCCGTTATACTAGCTCACGCCAGCCAAAAACTCTCGAGCTAAGGCTCTACCCATAATGCCTCTCTTTCCATTACCTTAGATCAAGTTTGCCTATCATAAAGAAAAATGGAAGCTCTATCTCAGCAACAACCCTGAAACAACCCTAGGACTAGATCCTAACCTCCAGGAGTCTTTTGGAGGGGGCAAGAGGGTAGAATGTCAAGAATGAATGAAGATTGACAACACATATGGAACATTACGGTAAGAAAATAACTTCTTTATCTGATGCTGTCAATCTTCATTCATTCTTGACTGATGAAACAGAGTCCCCAGCTGCTCTTGATCTTTGTATACCCTAAGGATGGATATTCCTTAGCACCATAGACCCAAAGGATGTTCTTCCCCTGGAAACCACATCTAATTTGTACTGAGTTAAAATGGTATGAGGGGTATCCCAAGTTGCGGCTGCATATGTGTCTTCCATAGAAGCTCTCGAATGGAAGACTACTGAAGTGGAAACCAATCTTTTTGAATGAGCTATACCTTTTGTTGATAGATTGAGTTTATTCTGATCATATATAAATGTAATGCAGTCTCTCAACCATTTTGACAAAGTGATCTTTGAAACTGGTTTGCCCAAGCTGGTACCAGAATGACAGAAATAGCTGGTCTGATTTTTTAGAGGATTTTGTTCTGTCCAAATGGAAACATAATTGTCTGTGAACGTCCAACATATGCAAGCAGTACTCTCCTTTGTTTGAAAAACTTGGAAAGAGGACTAGTAAGTCTATGGTCTGGTTGATATTGGAGTCTGACACCACTTTGGGGAGGAAGGAGGGATTAGTTCTGAGTGATACTCTTTCTTTGTGGAAAATGATATATGGATGGTTCTCATACACAGCCTGTAACTCTGAAATTCTCCTAGCAGACATGATAGCTACTAAAAAGCTGATGAACTATGGACTGCAAGACTAAGGTTAAATCCCAAGATGCTACAGGATCTTTGAAAGGTGGCTTCAAATGTTGAGCATCCTTAAGAAATGTTTTGCAAAGACGCTGAGAAATCAAAGAATGATCATCAAATCCATTATGGAAATTTGAAATGGCAGCTAAATAAACTCTAATGGTAGAAGTTGAGGCTCCCAGCTGAAATAAGGTAGCTAAATATTCTAGTACCTTATCGACTGGAGCCAAAAAGGGTCAGAACCATTTGAATTCAACCAAATAGAAAACCTTTTCCATTTGCTAAGGTAAATTTTCCTGGTGGACAGTTTATGGGAAGCCATAAGTATCTTTTGCCCCAGGGAGGACAAATTGTTTCACCTGGCAGTTACTGGAAGTGGAGAAACCAAGCCGTCAGCTTGAGATGTTGAAGGTTGGAATGGGTCAAGCTCTGAGGGTGAGATAATAGGTCAGGGGTTGGATCCAGAACCCACAGGCAGTGAACCGGGTGAGGCCAGAGAAAAGGAAACCAGACTTGACGGGCCAATAAGATGCAATGAGAATCAAAACAGATGATGTGGCATAGTGGTATGTTGCTCTGACTGTTTTGCACATGGTCCTGGGTTCAATACTTGGCAGTGAAATGTATGGTGATAACACAGCATTTTGGGGATGGGAGATTGGTGTAATGGTTAAGGTGCTGGTTCCCCCCGTTTGTTGATGTACCAGACTACTGACATGCTGTCTGACTATAGCAATTGTCCCCGAAGGAAGGGCAGACTGAAATGCTTACAACGCTAAAAGCATTGCCCTCAGTTCTAGGACACTGATGTGCAGATTGACCTTCTGAGGGGACCAAGTGCCTTGGACAGTCTTTCCCTGAAAATGACTCCCCCAGCATGCAAGCGTATGTGGTCACTATGGCCTTGGGCTGAGAGGGGTGGAAAGGGCAGCACCATAATTCCACTTCTGGCTTCATCCACCAAGATAAATCCTTCTTGCAGCGATTCGTTATTAGGACTGGATGAGACATGTGGTGATTTAAGAGAGACCATTGTGACGCCAGGAGCCACTGAAGCAGTCTCATGTGATACCTCGTCAGCGGGACCAAGGTGATTGTTGCTGTCATGGACCTGAGAAGTTGTAGAACCAGACAAGCAGGAACTTTGTCTTGAGAGAGAATCACTTGAAGTTGTGACCTTAAGTGTAATAACCTAAGATGAGGAACGGAGGCCACGCAGGATTTTGTATTTAGCCTTTTGCTGATGAATTCTAGGTCTTGTGTGGAAGAAAGTTGTGATTTTTCTTTGTTGACTGAAATGCCTAAGTACTTGGCAAGGTGTAGAATTGAGTCTATGGCACAAAGCAGCAGATGCCTGGTGGGGGTGGTGAGGAGCCAGTCATCCAAATATGGAAACACATGGAATCCCTGTAGCCTTAACTGAGCTGCTACAACTGCCATGCATTTGGTGAACACCCTGGGGGCTGTGGTAAGACCACAGGGCAATGCATGAAATTGGTAATGACTGGCTCCCAGCCATAAGAGGATGTGTCTTCTAGAGCATTAATCCATCTTTATGTGTTAATACGCATCCTGATGATCTATACAGCACATCCAACTGCCCTTCTCTGGAAAGGGAAGGATAAACTGAACTGTGACCGTCCGAAATTTTGTTTGTTGCACAAATTTGTTCAATACGCTGAGGTCCAAGATTGGCCTCCAGTCCCTTGTCTTTTTGGCAGTAAAGAATCTTGAGTAAAATCTGGATCCTGTCTGGTCTGGTGGGACTGCTTGTATGACTGTTTTTTTGAAGCAGCTTTTGAATTTCTAGTGCTACTATATCCTTCTGACTGGGTGGAATATCAGGGATTCGCCTTAGTGGTTTGGGAAAGATATTGAGAGGAATGAGATAACCTCTGGTGATTACTGTCTGCACCCAGGAATCTGATGTTAATGCAAGAGCCAGGCTGAGTGGTGCAGAGAAAACCTTCCCCCAACTGCTTCCAGAGGTAAGCAATCAGGCCGCTGCTCAGGAGCACTGGTAGGGTTGTCCAGAAAAGGATTCTCTGGAGCCCTGGTTGCAGGGCCCCCCTCTGCCATGGGAGGGGCGTCTTATAGATGAGTTCCCCCCCCTGACCTGGGGGGGATATTCGCCACATGTCTCTTAAAAAGGTCCTAGGGTCTTCTTGAAACACATCTTCCCACTCCTCTGATTCCTTGAGTAAGGTCACTGAGGGGTGGAAAAATGTATGTCCACAGCAGAAAGGGTCTTTCCGTCCTTCTCACACTTGGCTAACGTGTCTCTAACCTTTGGACCAAACAATGAAGAAGAATCAACTGGAGCATTAACAAAGGAAGGCTTAAAGGGGTCCGCAAAGTCACACAAGTGCATCCAGGTGTGACACCTAATGGCAATGCCTGTACTCGCTGTGCTAGATGTCCCTTCTGCTGTATGTGCAATAAGACGCATAGACGAATTTGAAATCTACTTTAGGGTGGCAATCTGAGAGGCAACCTTATCAGACACTGCTCTTGCCAGAGTATCCAACAGCACAGTTATCAGATCCCTTTGGAGTCTAAAGAAGTGCACCAAAAAATTCAAGGACCGAATAGCAAAGGTCGATGAAGCAAAGACCCGCTTCCCAAATCTGTCCATCGTCCAGGACTCATGGTTGGGAGGATGGAGGATGAACAGCTGTATTCTCTTTGGCGAGTTCCTTTTTTGTGGCTGCTACCACCACTATGGCATCCACTGCTAGACCCTTAGACCAGTGGGGTTGATCTTCTAGGGCTGAAAGAATTTTGTCCGGTCTCCAGGGAATAGGCTCTATGGTATTAGGAGCCTTCCACTCATGATGTGCAATTAGTTTAATTAGTTCATCATCCGGCAGGCACAAAAAGCTTGCAAGAAAACAGATTCCTCAGAAGATAGGTTTGAGGGCTTCCAATCACCCCCCTGTTTTAAAATCTCTAGGATGTCTCCAAAGGAGACATCTTCAGGGGTGACCATGGGGACCCTTCCCCTTCATCGTAATCTGTATCCTCAGTAACTGATTCTTCTGGAGAATCCAAGTGCTTCCTCTTGCACAATCTCTTATGGGGTGGCTCCTCAGGGGGAACATCTGAGGAGGACTCTAAAGAGAGGGGACCCTGCACAAGGGTAACTTTCTGCTCTTGTGCCCACTGTCCCGAAGTAGCAGATTGTGGCAGCTGCGAACCAGAGGGAACAAAAATATGGCACTCTGATGGGGACAGTACCAACTGGGAGCCTGCTGAAGCTAAAACTCTATCCATAATCTGGAAGGCAGGCCCACCTGAAGAGGGATGGGAGCCCTGAACCGGGGTCACACCTCGCTCCGACGAGCTGCCCTCAGAGTAGGAGCTGGGAGAGGACTTGTAACTACCAGAGCACCGAAAGCTGGAGATGACGCCATAAACAAAATCGGAGCAGATCCAGGGATCTCGGAGCCGGCAGCCAAATCTTGGTTCCGTGGGTGTGAGGGTTCCGATAGAGCTGAAGACCACAGAGTGGCTTCTGGTACTGAGGTGAGATACACT
Organism: Protopterus annectens; assembly: GCF_019279795.1. Lineage (NCBI taxonomy): Eukaryota > Metazoa > Chordata > Ceratodontiformes > Protopteridae > Protopterus > Protopterus annectens. The sequence continues at coordinate 819,844,730 of NC_056739.1, forward strand.
GTCGGTACCAAAGTAACTGGCACCAGGAGTGTCGAAGCAGTGGGCTCCAAAACCTGCAGGGAGGTTAAAGGAGGAATATACGTAGGAGTCCTGGGAGAGTAAGCCTCAGCTCCGGAAGGGGAGGAAGGTCCGAGAAGGAGCAGGAAGGCCTCTGGTTGCCAAGAGCTGATCCACTAACTGCATCCAATTCTGATAGACTCCTGGAAGCATGGATGGACATTCCCGAAGGAGATTCCAGTCTTTCTATGAAGGGACTCAACTGCTGACCCAAGAAGGGGTCTATTGAGGGGGAATATCTAGTCCTGGGGGTACTTAGCATCTCGACCTTCGGCACCATAGGCGGTATTTTGGCAGGCGAGAATGGAACCGAAATACTCGAGGTGACAATTTTTGGTGCCAGTGAGGTCACTGGCGTCAAAGACATGGTCAGCATCAAAGGTGTCTGAGTAGTTTCAATGGTACATGGCACTGTGGAAGATTTAACTGGTTTTGGTGCCAGAATAGAAGTTGATGCAGTCTTAGGAACTTTAAGCTTCAGTTCCGATGAATGAGTCTAAACCTGAGATTTTAGAGTCTTAGATTCGTGTACCTTGAGGGAAGATGGTACTGAATGGCTCTGTTTCTTAGATTCAGTCTTCAGAGATTTTGAAGTCTCCGCGTCAGAGAGAGCTTCATCAAAAGGACATTTCAGTAGTCCCTTAAAAATTAACTTGTTACACCTCTCTGCAAGAGTCCGAGCACTGAAACCCTTGCAGAGTTCGCAAGGAGGTTGAATTTCTAGATGAGTGACACCCAAACAATAAATGCATGAAAGATGCCCATCTGAATTGCACATCATTCTGCCACAATCTTTACACTGCTTGAACCCGGAGGTTCCTTTTTGCTTTTCTGCCATTTTTCTAACACACACACACACACGCACACACACACACACACACACACACACACACACACACACACACACACACACACACACACACACACACACACACACACACACACACACACACACACACACACACACACACACACACACACACACACACACAAAACAAACAGTCACTCGTTAGATAGGAAGGTAAAGGATAATTTTTTTTTCTTTTTAAATATACCAGCAATGGTATGTCAAGAATACCCAAAGGAGTGGGTAAGAGAAGGAAGAAGGGAAAAAAAAAAGGCGGGGGAGGATACCAATGATAGTATCAAAGAAATACCAACAGATAGAAGGGAAGGACAGGGCTATACCAACGATGGTAAAGAAGAATACCTTGATGTAAAAGTTGGATTAGGGAGTAAAATTAGAATCACACACACCAAGAAGAGGTTTAGAATATACAGATACTACCGAAAAAATGGTAGAAGATAAGTAGATAAAAACTTTGAGCACTTAGTTGAGAGCAATGGCTGGCGCGTCCAATTTTCTACATGGCAAACCTGATCTGAGGTAATGGGAAGAGAGGCAGTATGGGTAGAGCCTTAGCTCGAGAGGCTTTGGCTGGTGCTAGCTAGTATAATAGTGAAGTTGGTTCCGAGGGTTCAGAACAGAGCCCATCAGTCAAGAATGAATGAAGATTGACAACATCAGATGGAATATTTTAGAAGACTAAAATTAATACTGAAAACAGCTCTGACATCGAGGAACAAAGTCAAAGCTATAGACCAATTTGCTCTTCCTGTCCTGACTTACAATTTAGGACTAACTGACTGTCCCCAAAAGTTCTGGATCAGCTGGACAAGAAGACAAGAAAAATTATTCATGCTTATCAAATGATTTATAAAAACCAGTGCATACCACGACTATATAGTCCCCATTCTGGAGAAGGTATGGGCTTCCTCAAAATTGATTACATGTATAGATCTTCAATCATAGGATTGCATACATACTTGCTGACCTCACAAGACCCAAACATTGTGAAAGTTTTAAAACATGAGGAGAATAAGTCCAAGATGACTTCCCTGCTTAGTTTAGCAGAAATGTATCAGTGTCAAGTGGGAATGGAATTCAAACCGGAATTAGATAAAACTCAGGCAGCAACTGAATGTGCCAAAAAAACAAAAGAAAGAATATAAGGTGAAGGATCAGGTGAGTAAGCAAGAAATGTGGAAAATGCATAAATACAGTTGCAAGTACAGAAAACTCTTCGAACAGCCTCACGTCGATCAGGATCGAATGCAGGAATAGTTAATGAGAGGTGAATTTAAACCAAAAGACAAAAGCTTAATATTGGTGGCCCATCTTAGTGGACTATGTACACAATGAATTACAAAGTCCACTGAACATGTGGGAGAAACACACAAATGTAGATTTTGTACAACTGAATTGGAAACAGTCGCACATTTTGTTGCTGGATGTGATATACTAATACCATGAGGACTGTATATTAAAAGGCATAATAATACTTCAAAGACTGTTGCATCGGGGACTGTGCAAACATTATAACACTGAAGTAGCTGAAAAACACCGGAAACATTAGTCACAAAACATTGTAGAAAATAATGAATTTTATATCACATGGGATCACCCATTACCAACAAAAAATCAATGCCAGAAACCCAGATATAGTAGTCCCTGAAAAGAAGACAAAGGTAGCACCAATCACTGAAACTGCTACATCCAGTGACTACAGTGTCAAGTACAGAGAAATTCAAAGTCATAAAATATCAGTATTTGCAGGCAGAAAAAGGGCAATGTGGAAGGAGGATACCCAGACCGGCCCAATAACAGTAGGAGCAACAGGTCTTATAAAAAAAGAATTTACAATCATACTTAGATATGTTAGCGATATATATAACTGTATGAATTGCAGGGGGGGTCTTTCTGGGCACACTATCAGTGCTGTGAAGAGCACTTTTGGTTAACATCAAAGTTTGAAACATACTAATTTTATGAACTTTAATCATATTTTGACTTAGGAATGGGGTCCATTCCCATCACGGTATTAGAAACCCAAAAGACTTGGAGAAATGAAAAAAATAGCAGCAGACATAGTGTGGGCGTTCCTTCAGCCTTGCCTAACAGCAGCACAACACGCAAACCATGGGCAACCTATCGACCGTACCTCACAATGGTGCTACACACACTCTGTGGGCACTCCGTCTGCCTAATGCACTACACAGAGATGAACTAGTGCTGTCATTTTGTAATACCCACTCATTTAAAACAAAAGCATGTAAGTATCAGACGACGGAAACATGTTTCCAAAGAATGCTTTTCGTTAATTATGTCTGTATGGGAGACTGGCGCCGCTCCCTCCCACAAATGTCTATTCTTTAGAACTAGGTAAACAGTATTTAAAGAACAGCAGCCCCTGCCCCCTTTACAAATGGGATTAACTGAAATGCAGTTTAGTGGTGCAGCAGATCGGGAATATGCATCACAACTGTAAATACTTAATGTAAAACGTCATGTAAGACAATACGGTGATAGTATTCTCAAAACAATTCAGGAAATGGAAGAATGTAAAAATTATACAACCTAGTGATAGGTGTACAAACAGAGGTATCCCAGTCCGACAGTGTTGGTACAGATAATAGATCGCTGTCAATGAAGTAGAAAGGCAAACCTCTGTTCATCCTACAAATCTGCGTAACACAATAGACAGTAGTACAAGACAGGATTACCTTGTCCTAACTAGGGTATATGCACTATACAGCAGGCAATGAGCAAGCAAGGCAAAGTCCTTGTCCTATAAGTAATCACTGTAATTATATGGTGTGGCCTTGTAGCTCAGGGGTTAGAGCACTGGTCTCGTAAACCAGGGGTCATGAGTTCAAATCTCATCAAGGCCTTTGTATGCTCTTTAATCTTTCTAACATGTAGGAGGTGCTTTTTTTTTCGAATCTGAGGATACAATGTTTGTGGTTCACTCCTAAAAAGAAGCATTTTTATCTAGTGGGCTTACTTTTATTATTAATAAAGAAATAAAATTCATAAAAGTCAATAAATGAAAAAAGGAAACAGCACTTAGGGAAAGAAAGTGAACTTTTCCCTGTGAAGCACAAGTGGCAAACACTGGACACCCTGTTAGTGACAGAAGGCTGACGTGCACAACAGTGTCTTGAGACTTACAGCAGGGTTGCTGCATGTATATCCCATTGCAGCCATTATGCCATATTTTTTTGCAATGCATCAGATTTACTTCTATGGCTTGGTTTCCCTGCCAGGCTGCATTGCTATGCACAGCTTCTGCATGACATACTTTGGAACTGGCTTTTCTGGCTAATGCACATCACTACAGCACCACATTGCATGTTATTTTCTTGGTAAAAGGCCCCAGAGCACTAAATGAAAAAAAAAAGTTGTCACCAGTGCCCTGGCTACATCTCCCCTACTCATTATGAAAAACAGCTTCTGTCTCCTCTGAAAAGTGATCATTGGCCTAACTGAACAAACTCTGTTAACAAAATGCAAACAAAAGAATAACACCATGCTCTTCTCTGCATCTACTGGACAAGTGCTGTTTTGTAGCTCAGATTTTAAAGCACTAGTCTTTTAATATATGGGTCATAAATGCAAATCTCATGAAGACCTCTGCATGCTTCTTAATCTCCAATGTACAAAGAAGTGCTATTTTTTCCATAGAGCAAGTAACTTAAAAGCAACACTGTGCACATTAAAAATAAAAATAAAAAAACACATTTATCTTTTCATGATTTTTGACAAGATCTAAACCTGACTGTAGCAAAATAAGTACTCATTACTAAATGTATTTATTTATTTTAGCTGTGAATGCACTCATAGCAACATCTGCATGAGATTTTGATTCCTTGAAAGGTAAATGCACTGCACTAAGCTGAACTAGTCCCTTCTGCATTCCACCACCAGCATATTTTGACTATGTTCATACAGAAGGAATTAGTAAAATATATTTTTTAGACAAACATCAAATATATTTTGCCTAGACTATATTATGTAGTCATCTCTGTTTCAGTGAGTGTGTTTAATGTCATCTCTATGCACTACAACTTGTGAATACTTTATAGACAGTTCTTTTTCAACTTGTTACAGCTGTCCAAATATTTGTACTGTGTATGTACAGGTTCACACTGTATGATCGGAAGCTGAATTTTAACTTGGTTAATATAGCTTTCTACTGTATTAGGACTTGTATTAACTTTATTTAACTGTAACCATATTATGTCAATGTAAAGATTTTCTCTCAGAGAGACTGCCCAAAATGGGATATAACCCAGTCAGACTTTCCCAGTAAGCAAATGTTAAATGAATAATGCTCTGTGACTGTACAGCTTATAAGATTAATTCACCCTACTGTATGATGACAGAGTACAAATACATTTCACTTTGAATGGCAGACCTGAAAAAAAAGAAGTTATGTACCTACCATAACGTTCAATGTTTGTAGTCCATCTCGCCGAACATTCTTACATTTGGGATCGGAGCCGAACCTCGGCTATGACTCGGCCATACTCTAGCTCAAAAACTTCTGGTTGGCTTGTGGCTAGGAGGTATCCCATCATGCATCAAGCACATTCCCCAGATCTTGTTTGCTGTGAGAAAATACAAAGACAAAGACAAAGACAAAGAACAAACCAAATAGAAAGGACTGCAATAACAGTAGGTACTCTACCCCTAGGTCCTGGGAGGGTTCGTAAGAATGTATGGCGAGATGGACTACAAACATTGAATGTTATGGTAGGTACATAACTTCTTTATGTTCTGTCGTCCTATCTCGCCTTCATTCTTACACTTGGGACAGCTTCCCTAGCACCTTCATCTTGGGTGGCTCATTAGAAAATGCTCCTGAGTACTGTGGAACCAAAGGAAGACTTGTTCCTAGAAGCCATATCCAATTTGTAGTGAATAATGAATGTGTGGGGTGAAGCCCATGTTGCTGCAGCACAAATGTCTATTGGAATCCTAGCCTGAAAGGCTACCGAGGTAGACATAGACCTGGTAGAATGAGCATTCACCTTGAAAGGCAGATCTTTACCACTGGAGGAATAGACAAATGAAATACAACTGGAAACCCAGTGAGATAATGTGACTTTAGAAACTGGGAGGCCCTGTCTAGAGTCTGAAAAGGAGACAAATAACTGGTCTGATTTTCTGAATTTATTTAGTTCTGTCCAGATAAAAACGTAACTGTCTATGGACATCCAGTTGATGGAATTTATACTCTGCTTTGTTTGAGAATTCAGGGAAGAACACAGGCAACTCAATAGGCTGATTAATGTTGGCTGGAGTAGAAACCTTAGGAATGAAGGAAGGGTTTGTCCTCAAGGAGACCTTATCTTTATGAAATACCAAATAAGGTAGCTTAATGGAAAGAGCTTGCAGTTCAGACACCCATCTAGCAGAAGTGATAGCCACCAAAACTGTAGTTTTCCAAGATAAAAACTTGAGGTCACATGTCGCTAAAGGTTCAAAAGAACTAGACGTAAGTTTCTGGAGAACAAAGTTCAAATCCCATGGAACCACAGGATCCATGACTCGGGGTCTTAGTAACATGGTCCCTTTGAGAAAGGCTCTACAAAGCCTATGAGCCATATGATTAGGTGCATTAGCAACATGGAAAGTGGAAATAGCTGCCAACTGGACTTTAATAGTTGCTGCTGCTGAACCTTGATTGAATAACTGCGAGAGGAAGTCTAAAACAGCAGAAATGGGAGCTGTGTAGGGATCAAGGTTTCTCTCACAGGCCCAAAAGGAGAATCTTTTCCAGTAACTAGTATAAATTTTCCTAGTGGAAGGTTTGTGGGAAGATGACAGAATGTGTACAACCTCAGGGGAAAAGTCATGAAGCCTGACTAGGGATGGAATTGGAGCAGCCAAGCTGTCAAGTTGAGGGTGTGGAGAGAGGGATGGAACGCCCCTGACATGTGTGTCAGTAAATCTGGAACTGGATCAAGAGTCCAAGGTTCGTCCATTAGATATGGTCTGAGGAAGGGGAACCAAATCTGTCAAGGCCAGTAAGGAGAAATTAGGATCATCCTGCTTCCCAAGGATATTGCTTTCTGAATTACCTTCGATATGAGGGGGAAAGGAGGGAAATCATAGAGAAGTCCCGAGGGCCAATTGTGAACGAGTGCATCTCTTGGAGTCTCCCCTTCCGGGGGAATCAGGGTAAAGTAGCTGCTGCATTTGGCATTGAAAGGGGTGGCAAAGAGATCGCAGCAAGGCTGACCCCATTTGCGAAAGATTAGTTCCGCAACGTAAGTGTTGAGGGACCACTCATGAGGCAGCAGAATAGCCCTGCTGAGCCTGTCGGCTATGATGTTGGATTTCCCCGGGATGTGTGTTGCCACCAGAAAGCACTGAGAAGACACTGCCCACTCCCATACTCGAATGGCTTCTCTGCAGAGGGGGTAAGATTGGGTTCCTCCTTGCTTGTTTGGGTACCATACCACTGACATGTTGTCTGAGTGGATTGCAATCGTTCCTAGAGGGAGAAAGCTGTGAAGTGCTTGCAACGCTAGAAGCACCACTCTCATCTCCAAGACATTGATATGCAAATGAGTCTCGTGATCTTGTCATGTGCCTTGGACTGTTCTCCCGAGATAATGCCCCCCCACCCTATTTGGGTGGCATCCGAGGTCACAATGGCAACTGGGGGGGGCAAATGGTCTGCCGCCGGTCTGGGTCCACCAACGAAGATCCTGCTTGCACAAATTCGTCATAAGGATAGGATGAGACAGAGGGAGATACTGCAGTGACCACTGGGCAAAGAGTAACCACTGAAGGACCCTCATGTGCAGTCTGGCTAATGGAACTAGTGTTATTGTGGAAGCCATGGTCCTTAATAGCTTGAGCACCACCTTTCCTTTGACTTTTGTTAGAGGAAGTAGCATCAAGATTTGTTCCCTTAGACTCTGTACTCTTTCGATAGGCAGGTAAGCCCTCATTAACACAATGTTTATTTCAGCAACAATAAAATTCACATGCTGAGAGGGTGACAATTCAGATTTTTGCCAATTTACTGTAAATCCTAACTGTAGGCAAGTTGAAATGGTGGCGTCCCTGGCCTGTAACAGTAGATGCCTGGTGGTGGAAGTCAGGAGCCAGTCATCCAGGTACGGAAACTCTTGGAATCCCTGATGTCTCAAGTGAGCCGTAACCACTGCCATGCATTTGGTGAACACCCTGGGGGCTGTGGTGAGACCAAAGGGCAGGGTGTGAAACTGATAATGACTGGCTCCCAGCACGAAGCGTATGTGACTTCTCGATGCCCTGTCCATTTTGATGTGGAAGTATGCATCTTGGAGGTCTATGGAGCACATCCAAATGTCTTTTCCTAACAACAGGAGTATCAACTGTAAGGTGACCATTCGGAACTTGGACTTCTGCACAGATTCGTTCAGTCTGCTGAGATCCAAAATGGGTTTTATGTCCCCTGTTCTTTTTGGCACCAAAAGGAATCTGGAGTAAGTCCCTAATCCTACTTGGTCTGCGGGACGGGTTGGATGACCCTCTTCACGAGCAACTTTTGGCTTTCTACAGTTGCTGAATCCCTGTGATTGGGTGGCACATCTGGGATTTGTCTGGTCTAAGGGGGTGGAGAAAAGAAGGGAATATGGTAACCTCTGGTAATTATCTTTAATACCCACTTGTCTTGAGTGATGTCATGCCAGGCTTCTGGGTATAAAGAAATACGACCCCCGACTGGCTCCAGAGACTCGCAGTCGTGCCTCCTTTCAGGAGCACTGATAGGGACAACCACCAAAGGAATCGCGGTCTCCCTGGTTCTGCAGGCCTCCTCTACCTCTAGGGTGGCATCTACTATTATTTCCTCCTCCTTTGCCTCTGGAGAAGGAATCACCTTGTGCATCCTGAAAAAACCTCTGTGAGAGGACAGAAAAATGGACTCCCATGGCAGACAGGGTTCTTTCCTCCTGCTCGCACCTGGTGAGTGTGTCCTTTACCTTGGTTCCAAACAAAGAGGAACCATCAAATGGGGCATTGGTAAACGTAGACTTAAAGGCCTCCGTAAAGTTGCACAAGCGCATCCAGGAGTGTCTCCTGAGAGAGACTCCTGAACCTGCTGCCCTACTGGCTCCATGCGCTGCGTACGAAATCAGCCTCACGGAGGAGTTCACAATAGAACTTAAGGTAGACATCTGTGCGTTGACCTTCTGAGATATAGCATCAGATACGTTACACTGTAGAGCATCTCTCAGCTCTTTTAGGAGATCTCTCTGGAGCCTTGTGAAATGGGAGCAATAGTTCAGCGACTGCAGAATAAAGGCCACTGAAGCAAAAACACGCTTCCCATACCTGTCCATCGTTTGAGACTCCTTGTTCGGCAGATGGACAGTGAAGGAAGTTTCAGCAAGTTCCTTCTTGGTGACTGCTGCCACCACCATGGCATCTACTGGAATGCCCTTAGTCAAAAAGTTCTTGTCTTGGGGTGCTGACAAAAATTTATTTGGTCTTCTAGGAACTGGTTCCACAGAATCAGGAGATTACCACACCTTTCGACTCACTAAATCCAGTAGCTCATCGAAAGGTGGAAGGTTGAGACCTGAAAGCCTTCAGGTACACTAACTCCTCATCAGAAGGGGATTTGGTGGGCCAGCCACCTCTCTGTTTCAGGATCTCAAAGATATCTGCGAAAGAGATATCATCAGAGGATAACTTGGGGGACCCTTCTGACTCCTCAAGGTCAGTGTCTGATGTAGCGGACTCATCGAGGGAGTCAACATGCTTCCTCTTACAAGTTCTCTTCCTAGGTGGTTCCTCAGACAGGTATTCTGGGGAGACCTTGGAAGACTGGGGACCACTCATGGAGGTATCCTGAGGCTGCGGGTCTTTGCTATGTAGGGAGAGAGAGGGAGCTGAGACTGAGATCGGTGCCTTAGGGGGAAGAGTGTCGGTATCTCTGGATGAAGCTGAAGTCCTGGACAGCACACTCCTCATCACCTCAAATGCCAATCCCCCCAGCTCCGAGGATGCCCTCCACTCCGAAGATACAAAGGCAACCCTTGGTACCGTGGAGATGGGCTCCGAAGCAGATGTGGGGTCGAAGCTCACCCGCGCCGAAGCACTGAGAGATAGGCATGGAACCGAAGTTCGATTCGAAGCATCCCCCTCGGGCCCAACTGGAAAGCTAAGGATCCTCAACCCCACGGACGGCACTGAGAGGGTCGGAGCGGATATTGAAACCGAGAGACCAACTGAGGTAGCTGGAACCGACCTATCCACCGAGGCACCGATAGCTCTGGCTCCGAAGGCTCAGAGAAGCCCGTAGGAGGAACATCAATCGAGCAGGATAGAACATTGGGCTCTGGAACCAATTGGAATGGAGCCAAAAGCAAATTTGCCACTGCCGAAGTCTGAAGCAGTCTATGCACCACTCTCTCGACATCCTCATCAGAAAGGCTCCTAGAGGACCTAGACGATAGAGTGGGGGATCTGGATCACTGTAAAAATGGCAACCTAAGAGTCAGAGAAACCGGCCGAAGATCAGATGACTGGCTCCAAAATGTAATGTCAGTCATCGGTTCCGAAGCACCTAGAGCAGAGACTGATGGATCCAGTAAGCTACCCTCTGTCGGCACCGAAATCAATGGAGCCGATGAGGGTGAAGCCACTTTAGAAATTTTGTCTGGTGGCTCAGACGAAACAGATTGGGTGGGAGACCGCCTTTTGGTAGTTTTCTGTCTTTCCTTTTTGGAGGAGGAGGTAGAATTGGAGCTGGATGATAAGGATCCCAATAACTCCTCAAAGGAATGCTTTAGTAGCCCCTTCAAAATTAGTTTGTTCTTCCTCTCCTGAAGAATACGAGGACTGAATGCATGGCAAAACAGGCAAAATGCTTGGAGGTGGATAGCCACCAAACAGTAAACCCACAAATTGTGCCCATCAGTGAAGGACATCATCTGGGCACATTTGGTACACTTTTTGAAGCTCGAAGGCTTATGGTCCTTAGAGTCTTTAGACATAATCCCCAGACAAAATCCTGTAACACACAACAATGAAAGAGAAATATAACAGATGAATAAGATCCTCTAAGTTAAACGGGCCTAGTCTCAAGGGGAAATAGAATAAACCGAGGACTAGGTCCTCTAATTTAAACAGGCCTAGCTCAGGGAGAAGGAAAAACAGAACCGAGGACTAGGTCCTCTAATTTAAATGGGCCTAGCCCAATGGGTGACAAAAACATCAGAAAGAGGACTAGGTCCTCTAACTTAAATGGGCCTAGCCCAAGAGGAAAGAGGAAAACAGCAGTACAGAAAGTGATGCAGGGATACCAGAATGGCCAACAGAAAATGGCCAAACAACAAACAACAAAGACACAGAAAATAAGCAGCAAAAAGTCCGAGACAGACAGAAACTGTAAATATACACAATAGCAAGACAATATAGCAATATTCAAAAATGACAGTTCAAGATATTGAACAAAATCACTTAGCCAAGGCCAAGAAGAATCATGTCTGGGCTGAACGAGTGGCAAACGAGATCTGGGGAATGTGGGTGATGCATGATGGGATACCTCCTAGCCAAGAGCCAGAGGTTTTTGAGCTAGAGTATGGCCAAGTTGGAGCCGAGGTTCAGCTCCGATCACAAGTGTAAGAATGAAGGCGAGATAGGACTACAGAACATCTTAAGTTTGACAGCACTCAGATAACACATCACTGAATGGGCTGCAGTAATCCATGCAACTGTTTTCCCAATAAATGCATTACACATTCTGTGAAAGCTGCTTCCAAAAGTGTGAAATTACTGAGATATCTAAACATTTTACAAACAGTAAATTTTTGAGTTTCTTGTCTTTATAAAGGTTAGTCCTCCCACTTCTCCTTTCACATTTCCAGTTGTGCCAGGATCAGCCAATTAGTCAACTAAGCATGACAAAAAATCTTAAATCACTTAGCCTGGTGTGCCACTACATAGGTTCAAAGGATACTACCATGCTAATGGCTTAAGAGCCCTTACAACCCTTGCCAATATAACCCAATTTTACCATGGCCTCCTAGGGGCAACAGGATGGCATGCGTTTGTACCTATGCCTTGAGTATCTTACAGACTATTCCCATCCATAAGGGACACAAGTGCTACCCCAGGTGTGAATTTGCGATTCTCCATCCATTGATCCATGCTGCATTTGAAGTAAGTCAGGGAAGAGCTATGCTTAACATGAATAAGAAGACTGTTCCAAAGAAAGGCCAATCTCCGAGACATGTATGTCTCTCCAGCATGTTTTGTTTGAGTTGCTAAGTTTAAATGCCTAGACAGGGTGACCCTGTGCTGTTTGACTTGTGGATGTGCAGCAGCTCCACGAGGGCTGGATTTTTGAGTGCCTTATAGGTCAGGTATAGGTCACCCCTAAACAGTCGGTGGAAGAAAGAGTAAAGGGATAGAGTTTTTAGTCTGTCCGCATAGGACCTGTTCTTTACAACAAGTATCTTATTTGTGAGGAAACTCTGACAGCTCTCCAGCTGCTGTAAGTGCCCAGTCAAGTATATGCCAAATGGAGCACTGCACTCAATTATTGGTCTAACTAAGGCAGAGTACAGTGGGACTATAATTTCCTTGGATTTGGATGCTACACCTTTACTTATGTTGTGCCACACAGCGGGACTTCCTCACCACTGTGAACACACATGGCAGTCAAAGTTCAGGCTATTATCTACCTGTGTACCTAAATTTTTCACCTCTGGGTCTACTCTTAGGGGTGTGCTACTGATGTAATTTGCGGGAGTATATGACTTCCCAAAGAGTATGATAATGCATTTTTTCACATTTAGTTTTAGGCCATGGTCGTAGCACCAATCAGTTGTCTGATCCAGACCCTCCTGAAGGATATCTACATCACTGAGAGATTCAATCACTGCTCCCAGCTTGCAATCATCGGCAAACTGTCATCCAGAGGCCTTCCACATTAGCCTTGACTTCAGAGAAGTACAGTCTGAGCAGAAGTGGTCACAGCACTGATCCCTGTGACACACCACTAGTAACTGGCCTCTTGCTGGAACTGGATTCACCCTTTAACAATGTGCCCTGTCTGTGAGCCAACTGACTATCCATTTGGTGACATAGGGATTTATGCCCAGTTTTCAGTTTATTTATAATACCTGAATGGAGAATTGTGTCAAATGCCTTGGCCAGGTTGAGGCAGGTGGTATATACTGTTTCACCCTCATTCATGGCCTTAGCTGCTTTCTCAAAGAAATCCACCAGATTCGGTAGGCATGAATTTCCCTTAAAGCCGAATTGGGTTGGGTCTAGTGTTTCAAAGTTTCCTATGTCATTACTTATCAGGTCTATGATTATTGTTTCCATGGCCTTCCCTATAAGACTAGTCAAACTTATGGGTCTGTAATTTCCTGGGTCATTAGATGGTCTCCCTTTATGTAGAGGGATGACTGTTGCTGTCCTCCTTTCTATTGGGGCCAAGGCTTGTCTGGAAGTTGTGGTAAAAACAGAGATCCTAATGGGCCTGATAAGTGTTCCAGCTTGTCTCCCTTTTGTTAATCATAGTTTCTAAACAGCACTTTCTCAGAAAATAATGCTATAAAATACATTTATCAATCTGGATAAGTAAACATAACTATGTTTGAAATTGTGTCCAGTAAAATATATCTGAAATACATTCAGCAGAAGTGGTCACAGCACTGCTCAGATAGTTATCTTTGCCTAGTAATCTTGTTGCAGCATCACCTGCACCATTATTACAGCTGGACTTTACATAGCAATGAAAAGATTATCTATGTTTTTTCTTAACAATGACCTCTCAAGATTCTCATTTGGCTCTCTACTTTCTGATACCTCTATTTTATTTACTGGTTTTGTTTACCAAGAAAGTCCGACTAGGCACAGGTCCCATTTCCAGGGAAGGCCCATGGAGAAAAGCTTTATTTTACAGAATGAGCAGAAGGCAACTATACAAGATTCATTCCTTCCTCTCCCCCTCTCTCTAGCAGGATGCAAGGGAGTTACAAGGTTCACTAGTAACCACCATTTATTTAGGATAAACTGTGTACCACCTCTGGCCTTGTGCTTTAACTTCACTGGAAAGTTAAATATATACACAGCATTCTCATCTAAATAAGCAGTCCTGAGTCCATTCAATCTAACCACCATTTAATTAGGACAAACTGTGTATCACCTCGACCTTGTGCTTTAGGTGTTAAGGGTATCCGGTCTTCTGCATATGTTTTAACCAGCACAGTGAATAGTCTGAAGACAAGTGCTTCAGCGCCCTAGTTTGTAAGCAATAGCCTTATGGTCTGTAAACCTTTCTCCACTGATATCCTGCTGGTCAGCCTTTACTCTCTCCTTCCTAAAGACACTGACATTTACTCCTGGTGCTCAAACTATTTATTTATTTATAAATATTTATTTATTGCATTTGTTTACTGGGAAAGCCCACTGGGCCTAAATGAGCCCATTTTCAGTGCAGGCCCAGAAAGAAAAGCTCCACATTAATTACATACAAAGACATGTTAACACACAAAAACAAAGTATGTAGAGAGGTAGTAGTACAATCAATAAAATAAGAACAGATTTATTGTTTGCAATAATGGTATAGGTGTGGAAGTAAAATAGAATACACTCAAATAACACCCAAGTATAATTGTAAATACAGAATTTTTTTTTTGTTATGCAGAGGAGAGTCAGCTTCTGGGTGACAGCAGAAGGAAACAGATGGGCTACAGGAGGGAAAAGTCAAGCCAGTCTCTCTCTCTCATTTTTTTCTCTTCTTCTAGACTTTATATCCTCTGTCTTTAATGAAACTGCATGCCTTGAAGGAAGTTACCCTTGGTCTCCCCTTTCCTTTCTTATTCCTCCTTGCCTGAGACAGTTACTAAACCACTTTCAGCTCTGAGCTAGTATTTGTGCAAAGTCAACATTGATTCAGTGCACTCAACTCTCTCTCTATTGTGTTTTTAGCAAGCAAATAGATATGTATGTAACACTGAAATCTGCAGTTTGAACACCAGTCTGTGGGCTATATTTGTATTTAAATTATAAATATTATAGCAGCCTAAAACAAAGAACTCTGTCCACTAGAACGGCTCCATTTTCTTAGACCCCCAGCAGTCCCATTAGAATGTACTCCTTTAACTGTGCTCAATTTGGTGTTAACAGTCCACTGTCTCCCTTCCTTAATTTTATTTCTCTTCCTGTGTAACCACTTTTTAGTTGTCAGCCAGTATTTTTCCAGAGCTAAACTACTACATTCTGGCTTACTTTCTCTCATCATTTTGCAGGTCTGTGGGAGTTGAGGTAGGCTTTTGGACTTGCATTTCAAAGACCATACAACCCCCCCCCCCCCCTTACATTACACAGTTGTTCAAACAGTCAAGTGCAATTTTGTATTGTTATCACCATTAGTCAGGTCAAGGTGATACTGGACTAACTCTCCTACTAAAATTGTGTCCTAGAGCAAAAAAAAAAAAAAAAGACATTCATCTACTAGCACAGAGGCCTTTTAAACTGCATTGTTCCTTTTATTTTGCTTTCAGCAGATTTGTGGCTATTTACATTAAGTCACTGATTGTTTTCTCCGTCTCTTGACAAGTTTTCAACCCACTTCGTTCACCCATGCTAATGCTTGGGCTCAATCTGCCCCCCTATCCTACCCCAAATCCCACACACCCCCTCTTAATCTACATTTATACTTCCACAGCAAAACCAACATATTCCTCTAACCAATGCCATCACTTCCCTCCAGCAGGATAATAATTAATCCCAGCAGTGATACCCACTCTAATTTACTACCCAAGACTCTCTCTCAGATTGCCTTAATCCTATCAAATTACATCTCAACAACCGACCCACTACCCTCCTAACATTTTTTATCCTAATTTACAGCAAAGATAAAAAAAGAAGTCATGTACTCACCATAATGTTCCATCTGAGTAATAGTTCGTCATTTGTCTTCAACCTGTGGGTACCCGGATCCATCTCGGCTGCATATCCAGCATCTGATCCAAGCTCAAAGCTCCTCCCCTTACCCATAATGCTCCTGTCTCCTTCCTCCCTTCAGCTAGAGTTTGCCACCCAATTCAGTACCATCACCCCACCCAACAGAGACTTGTCCTTACTAGAAACAACAAAGATAAAAGACACTCTATGGAGGTGACCTCCAATATACTTAGGAGGCACCAGCAGTTGGCACAAGGCCGAGGGAAGGAGAGAGGGAGGGAGGTTTGAAGACAAATGAAGAATTACTCAGAAGGAACATTATGGTGAGTATATAACTTTTTTATCTAAAGCAGTTGTCTTCATTTGGTCTTCAACCTGTGGGACAGAGTCCCCAGCTATCAGACACCTGGGAGGTCTTCATGGAAGGATATTCCGGAGCACGGCATGCCAAATGATGCCCTGTTCCTGGTTACAATGTCCAATTTATAATGTGAGATGAAGGTATGGGATGAGGACCAAGTGGCCACAGAATAAATATCATCTAATGAAACTCTATACCAAAAAGCTGCTGATGTGGCCATAGACCTGGTGGAATGCACTTTCACTTGACTTGGCAGGGAAACCCCCCTGGCTAAATACACCCAAATAATACGCTGAGAAATTCAATGAGCAATTGTAACTTTAGAAACGGGCTTCTCTAAAAAGGGTTTGGAGTAAGAAATGAGGAGTTGATCCAATTTATAAAAGGTTTTTGTCCTGTGCAAGTAGAAACGTAACTGTCTGTGCATGTCTAGTAAATGCAATTTGTATTTCCCCTTGTTTTGAAAATTTGGAAAGAATACCAGAAGGTTAATTACCTGGATAATGTCTGCCTCTGAAGCTACTTTAAGTAGAAAAGATGGATTGGTACGCAAAGACACCCTGTCTTATGAAAAATCATATAAGGGGCTTTGATCGATAGAGCCTGAAGCTCAGAAACTCTCCTAGTGGAAGTAATGGCAACCATAAAATCAGTTTTCCAGGAGAGAAACTGCATATCCACTGAAGCTGTAGTTTCAAAGGGAGGCGAGACTAAGGCTTGAAGTACAAGGGTAAGATTCCACGGTTGCTTAGGGTCCCTTATCGGGGAACGAAAAAGAAAAGTGCCTTTGAGGAAGGCCTTACAAAGCTTTGAAGATGCTAAGGAAGTCATATTATCCCCCACATGATAATTAGAAATTTCTGCAAGTTGGACTTTGACAGTATTACTAGCACCTTGTTGAAAAATTCCTGATAAAAAGTCCACCACCACAGGAACTGGAGCTGTGAAAGGATCTAATGTATGCTGAGAGGCCCAGATAGAAAAATGTTTCCATTTGCTACAGTACACTTTTCTGGTGGAAGTCTTATGAGCCACCACTAGAATTCTTTTGATGGAAGAAGATATTCCCAGAGTCCTAACAATCATGGGAACTGAAGTAGCCAAGTAGTGAACTTTAGACTGTCCGGGTCTGGATGGGGAATATCTGAGAGATGAGATATGAGATCCGTAACTGGATCCAACATCCATGGTGGAGCCACCAGATGAGACCTCAGCGGGGGAAACCAGACCTGGTGAGGCCAGAATAGGGCCAAGCTCCCCAGCCTGTGAGCTTTCTGAAGAAATATTGATATTAAAAGAAGAGGGAGGATAAGCATACATAAGACTGGGGGGGCCAAGCATGAATTAGACCGTCTCTGGAGGCTTCCCCCTGAGGGGAATTCAGAGCAAAAAACTCGCTGCATTTTGCGTTGGACAGAGAGGCGAATAGTAGGCAGCAAGGCTGACCCCACTTGTAAAAGATCTGTTCTGCTACTGAAGGATTCAGGGACCACTCGTGAGGCGTCAGAATGGATCTGCTGAGCCTGTCCGCTAGAATGTTGGACCTCCAAGGAACGTGCGCTGCCACCAGAAAATGGCTGGTGGAGAACGCCTATTCCCATACTCTCATGACCTCGCAACATAGGGGATATGATCTGGTTCCCCCTTGTTTGTTGATGTACCAGACCACCGACATATTGTCCATCTGGCTAGCAATCGTTCCTGAAGGGAGATGGGCATTGAGAGGCTGCAATGCTAGACGCACCGCCCTCATCTCCAGGATGTTGATATGCAAATTAGTCTTGTAATCACGTGCCTTGGACTGTCCTTCCTAAGCAGTGCCCCCCCCCCACCCTAGCTGGGAGGCGTTCATAGTCACTGTGGCCTTGGGAAAACGTGGGAGAAAGGGACGTCCCTGAACCAGATCCGAGGAATGGATCCACCACTGAAGGGAGTCCCTGCACACTCAAGAGATTCAGACAGGGTGAGTCAATGGAAGGTCTAACAGAGACCACTGTACTGAAAGGGTCCACTGAAGGATTTGCATGTGAAGATGTGCCAAGGGTAAGATATTGATTGTTGCCGCCATGGACCCCAACACCCTTAATACAATTTCCGCTGTCGGAGACTGAGTTTGAATAATGCACAGGACATGTAGCTTCAGACTGCGTATTCTGTCTGGAGTAAGAAAAACTCTGGTTTGAATTTGTGTCTAATCTCACCCCAATGAAGTCTAAGGCTTAGACAGGGGTCAGAGATGATTTGTTTAGATTGATTGTAATGCCCAACCTCTGGGCCACAAAGTGAAAGGAATCCCTTTTTTGGCAGAGTTAATGCCTGGATGGGGCAGCGAGGAGCCGATCGTCCAGGTAGTGAAAAACCTGATTGCCCTGGAGTCTCAGGTGAGCTACTACTACTGACATCACTTTGGTAAACACCCTGGGGGCTGTGGTGAGACCAAAGGGGAGCACTCTGAACTGATAATGATTGGCCCCTAGTCGGAAGCAGAGAAACCTCCAACAGCATCTGTCCATCTTGATATGATAGTATGCATCTTGGAGGTTGATTGAGCACATCCAATAGTATGCATCTTGGAGGTCGATTGAGCACAACCAATCATTCTCCTGCAGGAAGGGCAGGATAGATTGAAGAGTGACCATCTGGAATTTTGCCTTGGGCACAGACAGGTTCAAGGTGGATAGATCCAAAATGGGTCTTAGGTCCCCCATTTTCTTTGGCACCAAAAAGAACCTGGAATAAATACCTGATACAGAGTGGTCTGGGGGATGGGTTGGATGACTCGCTTTCTTAGCAGCTTTGCGATTTCCAGTGCTGTATCCTCCCTGTGCATGGGTGGAACATCCAAGAGTTGTTTGGGCTGTGGAGGTGGCTCGATGAAGGGGAATGAATAGTCTCTGGATATAATTCGTAACACCCAACGATCTCTTGTGATGGACCCTCACTCCGTTAGGTGCAATTAAAGATGGCCCCCGACTGCCTCCAGAGATGAGCAGTCGGGCAACCCTTCAGGGTTGCTGAGCGGGTCTGTCCAAGAAAGGTTCCCAAGACCCATCGTTTCTCAGATCCTCTCTGCTTCTAGGGTGACGTCTATCAAATCCACCTATGGCCCTGGGGGAAGGTGAGTCCTGAGCGTCTCTGGGAAAATTCTGAGATTTTTGAAACCACATCTTCTTGGTCCCTCTCTGATTTCTAGAGAACAACTGTTGAGGGGCCAAGAAGCAGATCCCAATGCAGACAGTCTTCCCGTCCTTCTCACTCTGAACTAGACTCTCACGTACTGACTTCCCAAACAGGGAAGTGCCGTCATACGGGGCACTGGTAAACAACGTCTTGAAGGGCCCTGAAAACTGACAGAGCCAAAGCCAGACATGTCGCCTGATGGTAATGCCTGTACCGGCTGCTCTAGTGGCTCCTTCATTTGCATGGGAGAGGAGGTGCATGGAGGTGTTTGCAACTGACTTTAGAGTGGCCATACAAGCGAAGAATATCTTCTTTTCTCCTGCCAACATGAACTCCGGGGTCAACTCAGTGATCTCCTTAACCAGGTCTTGCTGCAGCCGAATCACGTGTGCCATGTAAATCAGTGCCCGAACCGAGAAGGTCACTGAAGCGTACACCCACTTCCCAAAACAGTCCATTGTCCTTGACTCACGGTCAGGAGGATGGACCATAGAGCTCTCCTGAGCAAGCTCCTTTCTAGTGGTCACTGCCACCACCATGGCATTAACACAAGATCCCTTGTTCCAGTATAGTCTATCTGAAGGGGGGCTCAAGACCTTATCCGGACATTTGGGAATGGGCTGCACCATGTCCGGTTCCTTCCACATCCGAGATGTAATGAGATCCACTAAAGGATCTGCTGGAGGGGACACCCAGGAAGTAGAGGGTCCTGTGCCAAATTCCTCAAGGAACACTGATTCATCCGAGGTAGGTTTCTGGGCAGACCACCCCTCTCGCTGGTGGAGGAGTTCCATGATATCTCAGAAGGAGACATCCTCGAGTGATGACCGGGGGGAACCTTCCCCTTCCTCAAAATTGGTGTCTTCAGTAAGAGACTCTGGTGGGGAGTCTAAGTGCCTCCCTCTTGCACATATGTTTGCAAGGGATCTCCTCAGTGGGGATCTTTGGGGAGGACTCACCAACATCTTGCTGCTCCCAAGCAGAAGCATCCTAAGGCAAAGTGGCGGCAGGCTGTCCTTGAGATGGCAGGATAGCCGGAACCATACCAGAAACGGAGGGAGTTGAGGCGGAGTCTGAGGATGAGATGGTCTGAGGATGAGATGGTCAAGGGTCTCAAGTAAATCAAGAGAAACCTCTCCACCACATCGAAAGCCGAAGGGAAACAGACATCCTGAGAAAGGGCAATAGGAGGTGTCACCCTCTGACCCGACGGGGGAGTCAGAGCTGAGCCTCCAGGAACCGAGATACAGAGAGGAAGGCTGCGCTCCAACACACTCGGAGCTGACACCAACCCCTCAGATCCGAGGCAGAGGCTACAGCTCCAAGAGCTTGTCGGATCTGACCTGCTCAAGGTCATAGCCAGCATAGAGGTACAAGGTACCATCAAGCACCAGCCCCTCAACACCGAGAGTCCTCAGATCCAAGGGCTCTGAAACCGAAGGTCGGATAGAGAAGGAGTAATCGGGGTAAAATGGTCTGCGTGCTCCCCACTCCGGAGGGAGAGGGGGCAGGCAAGACTCCCATTTGTATTTGGGTGCAGATGAACTTCAGCATCATCCTATCCATCTCTGCTTTGCTACGACTCTGGGTGGAGTGAGAGGAGGAGGCGATTGACACCGGTTTGGGAGTGTGAGACATATCCCAACCTCTGGCCCAGCACACACACTAACACACAGACAGAAGGAAGAGAGAGAGAGAGAGTTTTTTTTTTAAACCGACGAAAAACACGGAGGAGAGGTAGAAAGTAGAGGAGAAAAACAGAGAGAGAAAAGAGAAGATTTATACCCAAAAACAGCACTTACCACAAACTTTTATGCAGAGAGCTCGGATCACAATGCATACATACAGGCAGCAAATGAGATCTGAAGAGAGGAAGGAGACAGGAGCATTATGGGTAAAGGGAGGAGCTTTGAGCTTGGATCAGATGCTGGATATGCGGCCGAGTCGGATCAGATACAGGATCTGGGAACCCAGAGTTTGAAGACCAAATGAAGACAACTACTTCAGATCCCTAGTTAAATAAGATGCCACTAAGTCAGATTATTTTATTATTTTTTTCTCACTCTAACCTTTATTACCAATTATCAAATCCACTCCTTCAAATACTTGGGACTTCAACAAATTCTCACAAAGAATATCAGCATCTACGCAGCTTGTCCTTCACCATAACACCCTACCTCTATGCAAACAAACCCCATCTGATTTATTTTTCTATAAATATCTTAAAACTAAGCAACCAAATTTACAATCAAATATCAAACCAAGACCAAAATATAACTGGCCACACTCTTTTCTCTGTAAAATATCAATTAAAAAAATAAGCAGAGATATTCACTCCAAACCTGGTCCCGCTGGTCATAAATCACTTCCAACAGCCACCTAATACATCTCAGCAAAATCACAATCCAAACTCAGCTTACTAAATATGAACTTAAGAAGTATGTGCAATAAAATCCATGACATACATGCTTATCTTGACGCACACACTCAATGTAGTCATAGCTACTGAAACCTGGTTAAAAAAAGAAATTTAGGATAATGAGATCACCCCCCCCTCAACCCAGGATACAATATACTCAGGCATGACAGACCAAACAAGCGTGCAGGTGGTGTAGCAATCATCTATAAAAATCCCTATTCCCTTATTTTCACAGGAAATACCCAAATCTAACAATGCTGAACTACTAACAACACTCCTAAAAATCAACAAGAAACCAATAATAACAGCAATTTATATACCACCGGAGAACAATGTTGATACTGCTGAAAGCATCCTGTACTGGACATCCCAACAAATTAACCATGAAACGATAATACTTGGAGACTTAAATATAGACTGGCAACAAATTCCACTACCCCACTGAATACATAAACTTGTACAACTTCAGACAATTAATAACCACACCTACTAGATTCAATAAAACTTCAGGGAGACGCTCAACATTAGACTGGATTCTTACAAACCCGACAACCTGACAAAAGTAGGCTGCCTCTCAGATAGCATAAGTGACCACATACCAACATATGCTATTAGAACTCACCATAACCTAGATAAACATATATATAATCAAATACAAAATACGATCAATTTCTGCAAAGATATTTTCAATGAAACACTAAAAAAATATAACTAAAATGTACTTAAAACAGCGCTGCTAGATACTGCTGTAGAACACTTTAATAATGTATTCTTACAGACCTTAAATAATCTAGCACCAGTGCGTAATAAGACAGCAAAGTCCAAATCCGCACCATGCCTGACAAAGGAAACAAAAACAAATCATGATAAAAAGGGATGATGCCTGGAAATACTGACATAAAACTAGAACTCAAAATGCCCGCCAGCAATTTAGATGTCTTAGAAGCCTTGCAATCTCCATGTCAAACAGGATAAGCACACATACTCTACCAACCTACAAGACAAACATCCCAAAACATTTTTGGTCATCACTAAATAAACTACTCCACCCTGGCAAGACCACTAGTGGCTTTCCAAAAACAGACAATATGACAGATTATCCCCCACACAGTTTAATTCCTATTTTATACAATCAATATTATCTCTCAGGCACCAACACATCCCTGTCCAATCAAAACTACCAACTGCTTTTCAATTTTAGTCCAGTGCCTTCTGTGTGGAGTCTGCATGTCCTCCCCATGGTCGAGTGGCATTCGAAAGACATGCGTGAATGGGTGTGCCTTTGCTGAAGGTTGGGCGTCGGGCTGGCAACTCGGCACCATAAAAATCTACTGCCAATCATTAGCGGACCGGAGTTCCACTGTGGCGACCCCTAACCGGGAAAAGCTGAAAAGACAAAACAAAAAACTACCTCACTCATAAGGAAGGTGCTCCCTAAACTAAAAACTACTTCTGTAGTTGTAGACCAATTACTATCAGACTACCTAAAAATGGCTGCAGTAGTCAAAGCCTTCCCTGTGTTCATACTAATTAATAGGTCCACAGCAGAAAGATAAATCCCATCACTGTGGAAATAATCTTACATCATACCACTGCACAAAGGCACCACATCTACAAAGTTTAATAACTACAGACTGATAGTGATTCTCTTCCCACTCTCCAAAATATTAGAGAAATGCAACCATATGCAGCTGAAGCAATACCTAACCTCAAATAACCAGCTCTCAGAAACATAACATGGCTTTAGGCCCCAGCACAGCACCACTACTGCTCTACTACATTTTACAACATAATAAACTTGACATAGAAATGATGGTCTGCTCGTGTCCGCCATGTTCTTAAGACTTGTCAAAGGCATTTGATACTGCCGCTATCAGCAATAGCTGGTTTGACTCTCCTCAATAAGGCTTTCACAATACTCCTTGTTGTGGTTACTTAGTTACCTATCTGGAAGGAAACAAGCCATTAAAAATGGCAACAAACCTAATCATCCTTTCAACCAGTTACTACAGGTGTCCCTCAGGGCTCTATCCTGGGTCCTCTACTATTAATGACCTCCACACATCCACTCACCATGCTAGTTTAGTTCAGTATGCAGGTGACTCAATATTAATATGTGCGGCCTCAGCAATAAATAAGCTCCATAACATTACCCAAAAATCTTTGTCCTCTGTAGAAACCTGGCTCAATCAATCCATCCTCCTACTCAACCCCAAGAAAACTAAGTTAATAAGAAGTTATATACTCACCATAACGTTCCATGTGAGTTGTTCCACCTTGCCTTCATTCTGTACTGATGGGTTTGGAGCTGATCCATCGGCTTTGATACGGCCGTTTGCAAAGCTCAAGGTTTACCAGTAGCTCGAGACCAAGCCCCTTATCCCATGATGCACTGCTGGAATTACCTCAGATCTTGTTAGCTGCGTGTACTATATCCATGTAACAGAATTACCCTTCCATAGAAAGGAAGAAGAATTGAGTAACCAGGATGAGACCAGCCTCTAGGTCCACTATCAGCCAGGTGGGAGATGGAGGGAGGGACGTAAGAATGAAGGCGAGATGGAACAACTCACATGGAATGTTATGGTGAGTACATAACTTCTTAATGTGAAGTTGTTCAATCTCGCCATTCATTCTGTACTGATGGGAAGTGTCCCTAGCATCCTAAATCTCAGGTGGCTCACAGGAGTACATTCTTCAGGACCATAGACCCAAAGAAAGCCCTGTCCCTGGAGGCCTTATCAACTTTGTAATGAGTGATAAAGGTATGAGGTTTAGACCAACTGGCAGCAGCACAAATGTTATCAAGGGGCAATTTGGCTTGGAATGCAGAAGATGTAGAAACTGCCCTGGTAGAATGAGCTTTAATCTTGTGTAGTAAGGGCATATTAGCAGCTGAATAAACAAAGGTGATACAATTAGATAGCCAATTAGAAAGTATTGTTTTAGCCACTGGTCTATATTTTCTGGCTTCAGAGAAAGATACAAAGAGCTGGTCTGATTTTCTAACATCTTTTGTTCTGTCCAAATAATATCTGAGCTGTCTGTGAACGTCAAGTTTGTGCAGCATATGCTCCAATTTATTGGAATGGTTAGGGAAGAAGACTGGTAACTCAATGACTTGGTAGATATTAGATTCTGAACAAACTCTGGGCAAAAAGGAGGGGTTTGTCCTAAGAGATACTCTATCAGCATGGAAAATCAAATAAGGAGGGCAGAAGTAATAGTCACCAGAAATATGGTTTTCCACGACAAAAATTTCAGATCACAAGATGATGCTGGTTCAAATGAGGGGAGGAATTATGCAAGACAGTGTAAAGTTTAGATTCCAAGGAGGAAAAAGAAGTTATGTCTTACCATAACATTCCATCTGTATTGTTGATCCTCGTTTAGTCATTACGTGTGGGGTATCGATTCCGAGCTCGGAACCGAGCCGGCCATTTTCCAAGCTTACGTCAGCTTCAAACTCTCGAGCAAAATTCTTACCCACAATTTTCCTCTCCCTGTTACCTCAGATTGAGTTTGCAAGTTAAAGAAGGTAGAGGCTACCTCTGGTCAAATAACCTAAGAGAACTGGATGGTGAGATCCACTAGAAACCACAGGAGGGGGAAGGAGGGAGGGTCATAATGACTGAATGAGGATCAACAATACAGATGGAACGTTATGGTAAGACATAACTTCTTTATCTGATATTGTTAATCCTTGTTCATTCCTTACGTATGGGACAGAGTCCCCAGCTAACTCTATTTCGGGAGGCTTTCATAGAAGGACATTCCTGAGCACCACAGAACCGAAAGATGCTCTTCCCCTGGAGGCCAAATCCAATTTGTAATGATTGATGAAGGTATGAGGCGTAGCCCAAGATGCAGCTGCACAGATGTCATGTAAAGAAGCTCTGGCATGGAAGGCAGCAGAAGTTGCCACCGACCTTGTTGAAGGAGCTTTCATGGTAGTAGGCAATGAGATATTATGTTGTGTGTAAATAAAGGTCACAGAGTCCTTCAACCATCTAGCTAATGTGACTTTAGCAACAGCCGATCCTAATCTAGATCCAGAAAAGGCCAAAAATAACTGGTCAGATTTACGAAAGGGTTTAGTCCTGTTTAGGTAAAAATGGATTTGCCTGTGTATATCAAGTGTATGTAGGCAATACTCTCCTCTGTTTGAATGGTTGGGGAAGAAAACTGGCAATTCAATGGCTTGATTAGTGAACATTTCAGAGATCACTTTAGGTAGAAATGATGGATTAGTTCTCAGAGACACTGTATCTCTATGAAAAATCAAGTATGGACTCTTGATACATAAAGCCTGAAGTTCAGAAATACGTCTGGCAGAAGGAATAGCGACCAAAAACAAGGTTTTCCATGAAAAATACTTGAGGTCGCAAGAAGAGGCTGGTTCAAAAGGTGCCATTGTCAGAGCTTGTAGAACTAATGATAAATCCCATGGTTGAATAGGTCCTCTAAAAGGTGGCTTCAGATGATTCACACCTTTTATGAAGGTCTTGCACAATTTATGGGACATAAGAGAGGAATCTTGGACACCCTCATGAAAATTAGAAATTGTAGCCAAATGAACTCTAATGGTAGAGGCCGATAGACCCAATTGAAACAGGTCAGCCAGATAGTCTAGTATTATCGACACTGGTGCTGAAAAGGGGTCTACTTGTTTATCTTACAGCCAACAGGTAAATCTTTTCCACTTGCTCAGATAAGTAATTCTAGTGGAAGACTTATGAGAAGCAATGAGAATATCACGTACTGGTAAAGAAAGGTCATTCTGCCTGGCAATCAAGGGAATTGGAGTAGCCAAGCCGTGAGCTTCAGGCTGTTCAAGTTGGGATGAATCAGGTTCTGTGGGTGTGAGATCAACTCCGGGATTGGCTGGAGGATCCATGGTCGATCTAGTAGGTGAGGCCAAAGGAATGGGAACCAAATCTGTCGTGGCCAATATGGTGCTATGAGGATTACCTTGCTCTTCAACTGCTGGGCTTTCTTCAGAAACTGGGGAATGAGAGGAAAGGGCAGAAATGCATAGAGAAGTCCCAAGGGCCAATCGTGGACTAGAGCATCCCTGGGTGACTATCCCAGAGGGGGAATCAGGGCAAAGTAGTTGCTGCATTTTTAGTTGGCCAGGGATGCAAAGAGGTCACAGCAAGGACGGCCCCAGCAGTGGGAGATCTCCGCCACTATCAAGGGATTCAGGGACCACTCGTGAGGTTGCAGCATGCACCCGCTGAGTCTGTCTGCTATCACGTTGGAACTTCCAGGAATGTATGTTGCTAGAAGAAAATGGTTGGTAGCCATCGCTGATTGCCATATCCTCATG
The DNA here is from genome assembly GCF_019279795.1 of Protopterus annectens. NCBI lineage: Eukaryota > Metazoa > Chordata > Ceratodontiformes > Protopteridae > Protopterus > Protopterus annectens. Next base: position 819,871,848 of record NC_056739.1, read on the forward strand.
GCCTCTCAACAAAGGGGGTAAGATTTGGTTCCACCTTGCTTGTTGATGTACCAGACCACAGCCATGTTGTCTGATTGAATCACAATTGACCCAGACGGCAGCAGGGGATGGAATGCTTGCAACATCAGAAGCACCGCCCTCAGCTCTAAAACATTTATATGCAGATGGGCCTCCAGTTGGGACCAAGTGCCTTGGACTGTCTGTCCCTGACATAGCCCACCCAACCCCATCAAGGAGGCATCTGTGGTCATTGTGGCCTTGGGTTGCTGGGGGGAAAAGGGGCGAGACCATTGAGAGAGATTGTGTGTCATCCACCAATTTAAATCCTGTTTGCACCTGTGGGTTACTTGAATCATGGCTGAAAGAGGATGCTGAAAGGGATACCATTGGGTGAGCATTAGCCATTGCAGAAGCCTCATGTGAAACCTGGCCAGGGGAACAATGGTGATGGAGGCTGCCATGGAACCCAATAGCTGTAGAACCGAGTGAGCTGTGGATTTTTCCTTTGAAAGGATTGGAATTAGTTGTTGCTTTATCTTTAAAATTCTCTGCTCTGGAATAGCAGCTCTGCAGGTTTTTGTGTCCAAGATAACCCCTATGAATTCTGTCGACTGAGATGGGGTGAGATTAGATTTCTGTCAGTTTATGGTTATGCCTAGCCTTTGAGCAGAGAGGAGAGAGTATGTCAGGGCTTTTTCCAGTAGATGTCTGGTGGGGGCAGAAATGAGCCAGTCATCTAGGTATGGAAACACCTGGAATCCTTGAAGTCACAAGTGAGCTGTGACAACTGCCATGCACTTTGTGAACACTCTGGGGGCTGTAGAGAGTCCAAAGGGCAGTACTCTGGACTGGTAGTGATTGGCTTCTGCACGGAAGCTGAGAAATCCTCTTGATGGCCTGTTCACCTTTATGTGGTAGTACGCATCTTGAAGATCTCCAGAGCACATCCAATTGTCTTTTTCCAAAAGTGGGAGGATAGACTGTATAGTGACCATCTGGAATTTTTGTACTCTCACAAACTTGTTCAATACACTGAGATCTAAAATTGTTCTCCAGCCCCCGGTTTTCTTTGGCACCAAAAATAGTCTTGAGTAGAATCTGGATCCTATCTGGTCTGGAGGGACTATTTGGATGACTCTTTTTCTTAGCAGCTTTTCTATTTCTAGTGCTACTTCTTCCCTTTGACTGGGTGGAATGCCGGGAAGATTTTTTGATGGGACGGGACAAAGATCGGGGATATGATAACCTCTGGTTATGATCCTTTGTACCCATGTATTGGTGATGATGGTTAGCCAGGCAGAAGGGTACAAGAAGAAATTTTCCCCAACCACCTCCAGAGGAAAGGAGTTGGGCTGCTCTTCAGGAGCGCTGGTAGGATTGACCAGGGAAAGAATCCCTGGAACCCTGGTTACGTGGTCCCCCTCTGCCCCGAAAGGAGCGTCTTCCCTGTGAGTTTCCCCTTCTGCCTCTGGGGGAGAACTCAGCTTGTGTGTCACGGAAAGGACCCTGAAACTTCTTGAACCATATCTTCCCACTCTTTTGGTTTCGGGAGAAAGCACGTTGAAGGGAAGAATAACAGACACCTATGGCAGAAAAGGTCTTACCATCTTCTTCACATCTGGCCAGTGTGCTTTTAAATTTAGGCCCAAACAATGAGAAGGGCTCAATGGGGGCATTAAGAAAGGAAGACTTAAAAGGTTCCGTGAAGTTTCACAAGCGCATCCAGGCAGGTCGTCTCAAGACTGCAGCTGAACCTGCCACTCTAGCTGCTCCTTCTGATGTGTGAGATATCAATCGCATAGAGGAGTTAGATATAGACTCAATGGTGGCCAGCTGAGAGGCCACTTTGTCACGAACCTCATCAGACACTGCACCAGCCAAGGTTTCAGAGAGCTCAGAAACTAGATCCCTTTGAAGCCTGGTAAAATGTGCCATATAATTCAGGGACCTAGTAGCAAAGGTCACTGAAGCAAAAGTGCACTTCCCTATTCTGTCCACGGCCCGGGACTCTCTGTTAGGCAGATGGACAGTTTGGCTTTCTTCTTCTGCCATATCCTTTTTTGTTGCGGCCGCCACCACCAAAGCATCTACAGGAAGATCTTTGGACCAATGGGGATCTGAAGTAGGAGGGAACAAGATCTTATCTGGCCTCCAGGGAATAGCTTCAACAGTATCTGGGGCCTTCCAAGCATGCTGCACGATGAACTTGACAAGTTCATCGGCAGGTGGAGTAACCCAGGAGGTAGGGGGCCAGGTGTGAAATACCATACCTGCAGGAGCACAGATTCCTCAGGGGTTGGATTAGAGGGCTGCCAGTCACCTCTCTGTTTCAGGATTTCAAGGATATCGCCAAAGGATTCCTCAGAGGATGACCGAGCGGGAGAAGCTGGGGAAGACAATGGAAAAGGGGATTCCTGAGGGAATATGTCCTGAGGCCCTTGCACCTGGTGTCTGCTAGGTGCGACTTGTGAAACCAGTGTACCAGAGGAGGGCAGAGGTATAGACAGTCTGGTATCGCCAGCAGCAGCGAAAGCCTTCTCCATCAGTTGGAAGGCTGGTCCACCCGGAGAGGAGTGTATGTCAAGGACAGGGGGCACTCCTCCCCTAAGTGGCTCAGCCTGCTGACTTGGAGACCCTGGATGGCTGTGGAGCAGGAAGCTATGCGTGTCATAGCTGACATCCTGAGTCATAGCAAAACTATCCTGCCACAAAGGCAACTGCGGTTCCTTAGTGAGATCCATAAAGGGAACCGCAGAAGGGGAAGACTGTACTATATCCATGGACTTCAAAGGCAATAAAGGAGGAGAATAAGAAGGTGTCTTTGGAGATGGGTGATCACCTCCCAAGGAAGGATAGTTCCTGGGGGGGGTGGAATACCTCTGGCCAAGAATGCCTGGTTCACAAGACGCAACACATCATGTTCAGAAAGACTTCTAGTGGACTTCACAGAGACTGAGAGAAAAACAGGCCTGTCCACAAAAGAGGCAGACTCGGTGCCCATCTCATCTGACTGCACCGAGGACAATGGTGCCGAGAAAGACTGAACTACTGTAGTCTGCACCGAAGAAGTCATAGGTGCCGATGTCATTGTCTGCACCGACACAGGGATCAGTGCTGAAGTGGTTGTCAGTGTTGAAACTGGAACCGACAAAACTGGAGTGAGTAATAAAGGCCTCGGTTCCAGGGAAGATCTCAGAGCCGACATGGTCAAGGTCTGCGCCGACTGAATGGTCGGTGCTGATACAGTGGTAAAGGTCTGAACAGAGGAGCCCCTCGATGCCGATATGTAGAAGGCTGCAGGGGAGGACGGAGCCGAAACCACTAATGGAGCTGAAGGCCTCGGTGCCAAAGGTCTGGGCACCGAAAGCACTGGGGCTGACTGAGAGAGCTCTGGAGCTGAAATTTTAGCCTTTTTAGATTTTGGTTGGTGACAGTCCCCAGCCGGGGATGAAGGCAAGGATTTAGCCTTAGTAGAAACATCCATTTTCTTATGGGCTTTAGGAGGGGTTGAGACCTCTGACCCAGAAATAGCCTCTGAAAAGGGAGATTTTAGAAGTCCCTTCAGTATCAGCTTATTTTTCCTTTCTAACAAAGTTCTATTAGAAAAGTTTTCACATATAGTACAAGGTGGTTCAACAGATAAATGGGAAGCTCCCAAACAATAAACACATAAAGAGTGTGCATCAGAAGTAGGCAGTTTGTGTCCACAGTCAGAACACTGCTTAAACCTCAGACTACCCTTTTTATCTGCCATATTAACAAAAAGGAAAGTACCAACAATAGTACAAGAGAGTACCCGAAGGTATGAAAAAAGGAAAGAAAAGGGATTACCAACGATGGTAAGGAGAAATTACCTCATGGTAAAAAGGGTAAGTAGTAAGTAAAGGACAGAAAAAACCTGAGGAATGTGATAGGGCAAGAGACAATAAAATATCAACTTTTCTGATGGAAAAGTAATTTGTAAAGCAAGTAAACAACAATTGACTGTACTTAGCTCAAGAGAAGTAGCTTGACACGACCGGATGGCAACGCGGCAAACGAAATCTGGGCTAACAGGGAGAGGGGAATTGTGGGTAAGAGTTTAGCTCGAGAGATTGAAGCTGACGCGAGCTTGGAAAATGGCCGGCTCGGTTCCGAGCTCGGACCTGATATCCCATACGTAAGGAATGAACAAGGATTAACAATATCAGATTAAGGAGTTTTCACTGGAGGCCTCATGTGAAAGGTTCCTTTGAGAAAGGCACTGGACAACTTGTGGGACATTATGTTCAGCCAGTCAGCTCCAAGATGAAAGTTAGATATAGCAGCCAACTGGACCCAAACTGTAGCAGCTCCTTTATTAAAGATCATAATCAAAAATTCTAATATGGATGATAAGGAGGCTTGATAAGGATCAATGTTTTGCTTAGAGGCCCATATGGAAAATCTCTTCCACTTACTAAGATATAATCTTCTGATGGATGGTTTATGGGAAGACAAGAGGATCTGCCTTGTCTCATTAGAAAGGTTATGAAGCCTGGCTATGAGGGGAACTGGAGCAGCCAAGCTGTAAGCCTCAGTGACTGCAAGGAAGGATGGAGGTCCCCCGACGGATGTGTCAGAAGGTCCAGAACTGGGTCCAGAATCCATGGATCCTTCAAGAGATGATGATGAAGAAATGGGAACCACATCTGCCAAGGCCAGTGAGGGGCTATAAAAATGATAATCCTTCCCAGTGACTTTGCTTTCTGTAGAAGTCTGGTTATTAGCAGGATTGGAGGAAATGCATAAAGGAGACCTGGCCAATCATGTATGAGTGCGTCTCTTGGGGGTTCTCCCAGAGGGGGAATCAGGGCAAAGTAGCTTCTGCATTTCTTGTTGATGTGACTGGCAAAAAGATTGCAGCAAGACTGGCCCCATTTGTAGAAAATCCTGTCTGAAATCTCTTTGAGGGACCACTCATGCGGCAATAAGATTGCCCTGCTCTGTTTGTCTGCAATCATGTCAGAGCTCCCTGGGATGTGCATTGCCAACAGAAAGCACTGGGAGGAGACAGCCCACTGCCAAACTCTGAGGTCTTCTCAGCAAAGGGGGTAAGACTTGGTCCCGCCTTGCTTGTTCAAGTACCAGACCACTGACATATTGTCTGTCTGAATTGCAATTGCCCCTAGAGAAGGAGAATCCTGGAAGTACTGCAATGCCATTGCCCCTAGAGGAGGAGAATCCTGGAAGTACTGCAATGCCAGAAGTACTGCTCTCATCTCCAGGACATTGATATGCAGATGTGACTCTTGATCCGTCCATGTGCCTTGGGCAATCTTTCCCTGAAAATGCCTCCCCACCCTATCAGGGAAGCGTCCGTGGTCACAGTGGCTACTGGAGGGGGCAGTACAAAGGGGCGTCCTATGGTTATATGAAGAGACATCAACCACCACTGGAGATCTCTCTTGCAAGAGTTCATAATTAAAATCATGTAATTCATTGGGAGTTCCTGATAAGACCATTGAGTGAACAGCAGCCATTGAAGAATCCGCATGTGCATCCTTGCTAATGGTATGGCCAAGATCGCAGCCACCATCAAACCCAATACTTTTAAAACTTCTGTGGCTGGTGCCCTGTCCTTCGACACCAATGAGTGGACATGCTGGTGAAGAAGAAAGACCCTCTCGATTGGCAGTTGTAGAGTGGTGGTTGAAGTGTCTAACTCTGCCCCTATAAAGACAATATTCTGCGATGGCGACAAGGCAGACATTTCTGAGTTGAATGTAATGCCTAAGTGATTGCAGAGTGTCAGAGTGTATTCCCTTGCCTGACTCAGTTGATGCCTGGTGGTGGAGGGAAGGAGCCAATCATCTAGGTACGGAAACACCTGGAATCCTAGATGCCTCAGGTGAGCCGTGACCACTGCCATGCATTTAGTGAATACTCTGGGGGCTGTAGTGAGACCAAAGGGCAGGGCTCGAAATTGATAATGATTGGCTCTCAGCCGGAAATGCAGATTATCTCTGGATGGCCTGGCCATTTTGATGTGGTAGGATGCATCCTTGAGATCCATCGAGCACATACAATTGTCTCTCCCTAAAAAGGAAAGTATGGACTGTAGCATGACCATCCAGAACTTCTCTTTCTTCACAAATTGGTTGAGTTTGCTGAGGTCCAAAATAGGTCTCCAGTCCCCTGTTTTCTTTGGAACCAAAAAGAATCTTGAGTAAGTTCCGAATCCTGTTTGGTCTGCTGGGACTGGCTGGATGACTCTTTTTTACTAGCAACTTGTGGACCTCTATAGTTGCTTGTTCCCTGTAACTGGGTGGAACATCCGGGATTCTCCTTGCGGGTGTGGGTGGAGTGGAGAACGGTATGAAATACCCTCTGGAAATAATACTTTGTACTCAGCTGTCATTTGTTATATTTTGCCATGCATCTGGGTACAAAGATAAGCGACCCCTGACCGCCTCCAGAGTAGGACAGTTGGGCCTCCTTTCAGTAGCGCTGATAGGGTTGACCAGAGAAGTGATCTCTGTCACCCTGGTGTTGTGGACCCCCTCTGCTACGAGGGTGGCATCTTCCATTATTACCCCCTCCTCTGCCCCTAGAGGAGGGTTCACCACGTGTGTCCTGAAAAGCTCCTTGGGAACCACATTTTCCCTCCCCTTTGGCCTTTGGGGTAAGGCTGAGTAGGGGTGGAAAAACAGACTCCAACGACAGACAGAGTCTTTCCCTCCTGTTCACACCTGGTCAGAGTTTCCTTCACTTTAGGCCCAAAGAGAGATGAGCCATCAAAAGGGGTGTTCACAAATGAAGACTTAAAGGGCTCTGCGAAGGAATACAAGCGCATCCAGGAATGTCTTCTGAGAGCAATTCCTGTACCCGCTGCCCTACTCATCCCATCAGCTGCGTATGATATGAGACGCATAGACGAGTTCATAATGGAATTTAGGGTAGCAAGCTGGGTGGCAACTTTATCGGAAGCCCCTGCAACTACAGTACCCTGAAGAGTAGCTCCCAACTCCTTAAGGAGATCTCTTTGCAGTCTGGTGAAATGGGTTAAATAGTTCAGGGATCAGAGTGTAAAGGTCACTGAACTAAACATGCATTTCCCATATCGATCCATGATCCTGGACTCTCTGTTAGGAGGATGGATCGATGAGGAAGTCTCAGACATTTCCTTCTTGGTGGCCGCCACCAAAATGGCATCAACAGGGACTCCTTTGGACAGAAAAGATTTATCCACAGGGGCACAAATGAACTCGTTAGGCCTCTGAGGGACAGGTTCCATGGACTCCAGTGGCTCCCACACCCCCCAAGAGACCAGCTGCATGAGCTCATAGAAGGGCGGAGACACCCAAGAGGTGGAGGGTTGAGACCCGAAAGCCTTCAGGAGAAGTGACTCGTCCTCAGTAGGGCTTTTGAACTGCCAATCACCCCTCTGCCTAAGGATATAGAGTATCTCCGCAAAGGAGATATCCTCAGAGGGGGATCATGAGGACCCTTCTGACTCATCCAAGTCAGTGTCAGATGTCAAAGACTCCTGTGGAGAGTCCAACTGTCTCCTCTTACACAATCTCTTCCTGGGGACCTCCTCAGTGGAAGCCAATGGGGAGGTCTCGGAAGAGCAAGAGGCACCCTCTTGAGCTACCTGAGGCTCAGGGTCTCTACGCTTGGCCTGGATGATGGAGGCAGAAGCGGACACAGGCACTTTGGGGGAAGAAGAGGCCAGATCTGGTGTCAAGGATGTCTTTTGGGACAAGGCTCTCCTTATGGCTTCGAAGGCATCACGGCTCCGATGAGAAGGAGTAGACGGACCCGAAGGAACCACCAGCCCCTCCTGTACCAGGGCTGTGGGCTCCGAGCCGGAGGTAGGAGCCGAGCTCATCTGAGCCGAGGCCCCGAGAGGAAGAGTCTGCACCAAGTCAGTGCGACTATCCTCCCCGGACCCGACAGGAGAGTGTCGGCTCCTTGAGTCCTCGGTTGGTGCCGAGGACATCAGAGTAGATGGAACCGATGACACCGGAGCAAGTCTCGTCTCCAAAGGCTCCACGATCAGCAGGTTGGCCCCCTCCAGCTCCGAAGGTCCGGTACAGCTCGGAGAAGGAGCAGTCAAATCCAGGGTGGTGGCCTTCGGTTCCGATGCTAGGGTCGGAGCCGACAACAATTTAGCAAGACCTGGTGCCCGTAAGAGCTTCTGCACCAATCTGTCCATATCCAAATCCGAGAGGCTGACAGAAGACCTAGAGGAGTGCACCGACGGTGCCGATTGAAGGAGTGGAGATGCAGGTCTCTCAGATACCAGCTCCAGAACTGTGGGCCGTCTCTGAAATGAAGAGACACTCAGCTCCAAGAGCTGTGGAGTTGATGCCCTGGAATCCTCCATTTTTTTCGACTTTCTCGACTCTTTAGAAACCTTGGAGTCTCCTGAAGATTTCAAAGAATTGCTGGCCCCATCTTGGTCACTCAAAGCTTTGGCAAAAGGATGCTTCAGCAAGCCTCGAACAAGCTTCCTTTTCCTCTCCAATAAAACCCTTGAGGAAAAGGAGTGGCAAATGCTGCAGGACTCCTGCAAATGCACAGCACCTAAACAATAAACGCACTGAACATGCCCATCAGTCACAGACATCTTTTGCCCACAGTCTGGACATTTTTTGAATCCAGACTTTGGGTGTTTGTCCTTCTCCTCAGACATATCCATAGAAATAAAATGCTTTAGGATTAACACTAGAAAAAAAGTCACACAAGCCTAAATACAGCCCAAAGTCAGTCAGTAATTATTACAACAAAAACCACACCTAGGCTCAAGATAAAAAGCCTAAACAACAGTGTTAAACTAGAACAACAATTGAAAACACACACTCTAGCAATGGCCCAAGAGAAAAAAGGGCCAACTCTGGCTAAATATGTCTAACTATAACTCTATATCTATATTATTAGGAAACAACCAGGCCAAACATGAGGCCACTACAACTAAGCTAACTATTCAAACACACAAAGGGTAAGGAATCTTATAGAAGACTACAGAACTATCTCTAAGACTAATCTAATGAATAATATGAAAAAATTTAGATAAACTTGTGCAAAAAGTGGGGTTTTTTTTGTAGAAAATTGGCCCGAGCAAACTGGAACCACTGAGATCCGTGCCACGGCAAACTAGATCTGAGGTAATTCCAGCAGTGCATAATGGGATAAAGGGCTTGGTCTCGAGCTACTGGTAAACCTTGAGCTTTGCAAATGGCAGTATTGGAGCCAATGGATCGGCTGCTAACCCATCAGTACATAATGAATGGCGAGATTGAACAACTTCACATTGCTATTCACCCCAAAAAAGTTGCCAAAATCAAAATCAATCTTTTACCATAAAGTCAACAAATAATACTGTCATTGAAACTGTAACTCTCATAACCTTCTAAACACTAAAATAGATGACGGGTCTCAAATATGACCACCATATACTGCTGTAGCTCTGGAAGAAAAGGGTTATTGCAGGTTAGTGAACTAGTTAGGCAAATGGATTATCAGGAAAATGTTACGTTACCATGAGACTGTATGACTGTGGAGCTCTTTTCACTGGTTTAGGGGATGACGGTTGCTAAAAATCCTGAATGAGGCTCTGTATATGTTTTTAGGGGGGACTTGCCTCCTAAAGTGAAACCGACAAAAAGAAATGTTTTTGCCAAACAATCCTACAGGGACTGGCTATGACATCTAGACTAGGAATGTATCTCAGTAAATGCAAGTAAACTAAACATATTGTTTTACATACATTTTATATATGTGTATGTGTGTGTGTATGTGTGTGTGTATATATTTATACATACACACACATTACTTACTGAGCTGGTGAACTGGTTTAATTCATCTGCCTATATGCATTTTTGCCACAATTACTGTTACAGTAAACTGATCATAAACATTAAGACTTTAATCCACTACCAGACATTATTTATTGCATGACAGTTGTTTTTTGCTATGCCTACTTTATCATGTAAAAGCTGCTTATTAGTTAACCAAAGTAATGAAGCAGACTGGTTTTAGGACACCCTGAAGCCATAAACATACAATTACACAAATGTGCAGACACTCACACAATCTCATACTCTCACTTGCGGTACGCAGTGTGTGTGTTCACATTCTGCACTGAGACTGAAAATGGTGCAATGGAATCAGTGCTCTATCGCAGTTTGCATAATGAATGTAGCCATGCATCTATGTATTCACCTATGCAATGTGGACTAACCATAACAACCATAGCACACACCTGCATTTTGTTCTGTGTAGAATCCCCACTACAAAATCACCTGGATTTCAATACCACCTTCCTTTAATAATGCAACATACTACTTACCAATGAATCACACAGACACTTAGTAAAAAAAAAAAAAAAAAAAAGCACACCAGCAACTTTTGTTGCAGTATATTATACAAAGTATTATGTTACACTGACTACACTAATAAAATGGGATTATACAACTAATGGGGGTGGGGTGAATTGAAAGAGTTTTACTATTGTGCATGGGGAAGACAATTTACAGTCAAAGAGATACAGCAACAACTGAAGTAGATGCTTAGACACCACTATACACAGACAAATAAGGCTGATCACACTGAGGTTCATAAAAAAAAAATCCTGTCCAAACTACAAACACCTCCTAGACAAAAGTTGGGGATGAAAGATACTCAAGTGTTGTACTACTAGACAAACAAGGATGGATTCAGGAAAAGCAGTAAGCTTAGATGAGGTCATGACATATATGATCGAGCTGTTGGGCAAGTTATGGAAGAAATAGGTCATGAGGGTACTCAAAGTAGTAGGGAGAGAAAGGAGTATCCCTGATGACTGGAAAAAAGAAGTTATGTACTTACCATAATGTTCCATCTGTGTTGTCTATTTATCCTTGAGAGATGGGTTTGGTTCCGATATCGGAACCAACTCAGTCGTTACTACAGCTCGCACCAGCCAAAAACTCTTGAGTTTCACCTCTACCCACAATCCCTCTCTCTCAATTACCTCATATCGTGTTTGCAGAAAAGCATTTATGACCAAATAAACAGAAATATACATATATATGTATATGCGTGTGTGTGTGTGTGTGTGTGTGTGTGTGTGTGTGTGTATATACATATATATATATATATATATATATATATATATATATATATATATATAAAAATGTGTGTATATAGAAAAGCCAGAAGGATGATCCACTCCACCAAAAATATTTGAGGATGGGGGGTGGTGGGAAGGACGTCAAGGATAAATGAAGATAGACAACACAGAAGGAACGTTATGGTAAGTACATAACGTCTGTATCTGATGCTGTCAATCTTCATTTTATTCTTCACAGATGGGACAGAGCCCCCAGCTACCCTAAAAACCTTGGTGAACTCATGGAAAGATATTCCTGAGCACCATCGAGCCAAAGGCTGATCTCCTGGAGACCAAGTCCAATTTGTAATGAGTAATAAAGGTATGGGGAGAGGGCCAATTAGCTGCCGCACATATATCATCCATAGAAACAATGGATTGGAAAACTACTGAAGTGGCTATGGGTATAGATCTTGCAGAATGTGCTTTCATGGGCCTAGACAAAGTTAATTTATTCTTATCATAAATAAATGAAGTACAATTTTCTAGCCATCTGGCCAAAGTTATCTTGCTGACTGCCTTACGCAACTTTGCACTGGAAAAGGGAAATGAACAGTTGACTTGATTTTCTAAAGTCTTTTGTTCTTTGAAGGTAGAAACGTAATTGTCTATAAACATCAAGTAAATGCAAGGCACATTCCCCTTTGTTGAAGTAATTTGGGAAGAAAACCATTAAATGAATGGTTTGATTGATGTTAGCCTCTGATACTACCTTGGGTAGAAAGGAGGGGCTTGTCCGTAATGAGACTCTGTCCTTGTGAAAAATCAGATAAGGGGCTCAGACGACAATGCCTAGATCTCTGAAACCCTTCTGGCGGAGGTACTGGCTACCAGAAACAGTCTTCCAAGATAAAAACATCAGGTCACATTCTGCAGAAGGCTCAAAGGGAGAATGCATCACTGCCTATAATACTAAGTTTAGATCCCAAAGAGGAGTGGGATCTTTGAAGGGGGTTTTTAACAAAAGTGTGCTTTTTAAGAACAATTTACAAAGCCTATGAAAGGATAAAGAACATTCATCTGTACCATCATGAAAATTAGAGATTGCAGTTAATTCTAATCTAATGTTGGAACGGGAAGCTCCAGCATTGAAAAGAGAGGCTAAAAAGTTTAAGATAAGCGTTATAGAAGCAGAAAAGTGGTTTATCTGTTTCTTATGAGCCCAAATGGTAAATCTTAAATCTCTTCCATTTACTAGAATAGTTTTTGAGTGGAAGGTTTATGAGCCGATAACAGAATGTGGCATACTAGAGAGGAAATATTAGGACGCCTGGCAACTAATGGAATTGGAGGAACCATGCTGTCAGCTTGAGGTTCCGAATGTCTGGATGAACAAGACCATCTGGATGTGACTGAAGTTCTGGAACCAGGTGCTCAATCCAAGGTTGTCGAATCAGATAAAGCCAAAGGAAGGGAACCAAATCTGTCTAGGCTAAAAGGCTGCAAGGAGGATTACTGTGCCCTTCAACCTGAGTGCTTTCTGTAAAAATTCTGGTTTCAAAGGAATAGGTGGAAAGGCATACAGGAGACTGGGGGGTTAATTGTGGAGAACAGCACCTCTGGGTGACTTCCCCAGAGGGGGAATCAGGGCAAAATAATTGCTGCACTTGTTTAGGGGAGAAGCAAACAGGTCGCAGCATGGTTGACCCTAATGACGGAAGATCATTTTCCCCACTCATGAGGCTGAAGGATGCATTTTCTCTGCTTGTCTGCAAACACAATGGAACTCCCCGGACTGTGAGCTGCTATTAGAAAGTGGTTGGAAGAGATCTCTCACTGCCACACTCTGAGGGCTTTTAGACAAAGGGGGTAAGAGTTTGTTCCTCCTTGTTTGTTGTTGTACCAAACCACTGACATATTGTTTGTTTGAACTGCAATAGTCCCCTGAGGAAGAGGAAGAGCTGTATGAAAGTTCTGCAATGCAAGAAACACCACTCTTAGCTCCAAGACACTGATGTACAGGATGGCCTCTAATGGGGGCAAAGTGCCTTGGACCATCTTGCCCAGATAATGCCCCCTCACTCCATCTGGGAGGCATCCATGGTCACTATGTCCGTGGACCCTGTAAGGACAAAGGGATGACCAGAGAGGACTTGTTCAGAGTGCATCCACCAAAGAAGATCCATCTTGCAACAACTGGTGATAAGGATTAGATCTGGTAATAGTTGAAGGATTGACCACTGGGAAGCTAGTAGTCATTGCAGAATTCTCATATGAAACATGGCTAAAGGTACTAGAGTTACTGATGCTGTCACTGACCCTAGAGCCTACAGAACTAGATGGGCAGGAGCTCTCTTTCTGCAGAGTATCTTTTGACCTGTACCATTATTCTCTGAAGTCTTTCTAGAGGAAAGGATGTTATAGTTGTATGAGTATCACAGCCCCTGTAAATCCTAAATTTTGAGTTGGCATCAAAATGTGATTCTTCAAGATTTATCATAATCCCCAGATGGGCACAGATATAGACAGTGTAATCTCTGGTTGCTATTAACTGGTGCCTGGTCAAAGCGGTTATGAGCCAGTCATCCAAGTACAGAAACATCCAGAATCCTTGCAGTCTCAGGTGAGCTGCTACTACTACTGCCATGCATTTGGTGAACACCCTGTGGGCTATGGTGAGACCAAAGGGCAGTACTCTGAATTGGTTACGACTGGCTCCCAGCCAGAAGCGGAGGAATTTCCTGGAGAGTATGTCCATTTTTATGTGGTAATACACATCCTGAAGATTTATCAAGCACATCCAGTTATCTTTCTTCAGAAAGGGAAGAAAAGACTGTACAGTGACCATCCGGAACTTTGTGTGCCAAACTGATTTGTTCAGCACACTTGAGATTTAGAATCGGTCTCCAGTACCCTGCCTTTCTTGGCACTAAAAAGAATCCTGAGCAGGTTCCGGATCCTTTCTGGTTTGGCGGGACTTCTTGGAGGACTTTTGTCCAGCAGTTTTTGAATTTCTTGCACTGCTGAATTCCTCTGATTTGGTGGGACGTCAGGAATGTTCTTTTGTACAGGGGGATAATGAGAAGACGGAAAAGTGTTGCCTCTGGATATGATCCACTGCACTCAAGAATCTGTTATATTTAGCCATGTGTTTAGGTGCAAGGACATGTGTCTCCAGACTGCATCCAGAGGAAGGCAAATGGGCCTCCGTTCAGGACTGCTGAAAGGACTTCCCTGGAAAGGAATCCCTGAAGCCCTGGTTCTGCAGACCCCCTCTGCCGCAGGGCAGCATCTTCCGTTTTGGTCCCCCCTCCTCTGCCTCTGGGGGAACTCCCTCTACTTGCATCTTGGAAAGGCCCTTGAGATTTTTTGAACCACATTTTCCACCACTCCTCTCGTTCCTAGAAAATGACCTGGAGGGGTGGAAAAATATACGCCCACAGCAGAAAGGGTCTTACCATCCTTTTCACACCTGGATAAGATCTATCTTACTTTAGGGCCAAACAAGGATGTTCCGTCAAAAGCATTGATGAAAGAAAACTTGAATAGCTCTGCAAAGTCACATAAGCGCATTCAAGCATGTCACCTTATGGCTATGCCTGTATCTGCTGCTCTGGAAGTCCCTTCAGCTGTATGTGCAATTAGCCTCATGGATGAGTTAGAAACATACTCCTGGGTGGCTAGCTGGAAAGCCACTTTCTCTTGGACTCCCTTAGCTACAGCTCCCACCAGGGTGTCTGACAAATTCCTTAATCAGATCCCATTAGAGTCTGGTGAAATCTGCCAAGAAGTTTAAAGAATCTGTAGTGAAGGTCGATGAAGTGTACACCCGCTTCCCAAATCTGTCCATAGCCCAAGACTCCCTGTTGGGTGGATGGACGGAGGAACTCTCTTTAGCAAGTTCCTTTTTAGTGGTGGCCGCTATGACCATGGCACCAACACAACTAATCCCTTAGCCCAGAACTGCTTATCCTCAGGTGGTAGAGGGTATTTTATGAGGTCTTTTAGGGATACGCTTGATGGTGTCTGGAGCCTTCCACGCTCGCTGTGAAAATCAAATGAATGAGTTAATCAGTGGGCGAAGTCACCCAAGAGGTAGATGGGCAGGTGCCGAAAAACTGCATATAAACCAATTCCTTAGAGGAAGGGTTTGGGACTTCCATCCACCCCTCTGATTTAAAACTTCTAAAATGGCTCCAAGTGAGACATCTTCAGGAGGTGACCGTGGGGATCATTCCCCCTCATCAAAATCTGTGTCCTCAGCAACCGATTCCTGGGTGGGAATCCAAGTGCTTCCTCTTGCACTTCTTTTTCTGAGGGACCTCCTCCAGGGGATAATCTAGGGAGGTATCAGAAGATGACAGAACCTGGGACTGAGAAATCTGAGACTTTGGCACTCACTGTCTCAGAGGAGAGGCTGGAGGAATAATCAAGCTAGCGGAAGGTATCTGTTCCAAAAGAAAAAGCCCTGGCTGAGTCATTGTGAGAGGGCCCTCTCCATAGCCTGGAAGGCCTGCCCCCCCCCCCAAAGATGGAAGGCAGCCCAGAACAGAGATAAGATTGCCTCAGGACCACGGTCACTTCCCACTCTGAAGAACTGATCCTTGAGACAGAAGCTGGAGCTGAACTAACTCTAAATGAAGCTCCGAGGAACAGGGATGGCTCTGAAAACCTGGAGTTGAGACCTGCCCACCCTCCCATAACCAACAGGGTAGATACAGCTACGGGAGGTCTCTGGTTCTGAAGACACCAAAGAGTTCAGGGGAACCACTAGTTCTGAAGAAACGAAGACTCCGGAGCAAGTGCAGTCAACGCTGGGAGATCTGGAAAAGACAACTCTAAGACCTCCAAAGAGGTTACAAGAGGAGTTGCTAGTGTAGTTAAGGAAGTTTCGGTGCCAAGACCCGAAGGAGTTGGAACCGAAAGGGGGACTGAAAGTCTTCTAGCCCATAAAAGTTTATTCACTAGCCTCTCCACATTAAGTTTGGAAAGATTTTCAGTGGAGCGGACTGATGAAGTGGAAGGGACTTAGGCCTCTGCAGGAAAACTTCTGGGAGCTCTCCAGCAAAGGGGTCAATAGAAGATAAGTTGCTGTAGGCAATATATCTTTGGTCATGGCAGGTGAAGCAGTAGTAATATCCTGTACTGAGGCCTTCAACATTGAATGTCTTGAAACATTAATTGGTGCAAGAGTAGATGCTGGCACTGGTGTGTCAATAGCAGAGGCCTGCAGTTCCACTGATCCTTTTGGAACAGAGAGTTTTAATTTTCTGCTTTTAGAACAGACAGGAGGTCGGAATAGAGAGACGACTTTTCTTGCCTTTGTCCAAAGATGATGAGATGAAATGTCTGTTTTTTCTTTGTCTCCAGAAGATGTCTTCACTAAATAGATACCTTACTTGCCCTCACCTCCCTACCTCTCTGATTGTTTTTCCTTCACACTGGTCTACTTACTCTGCCCCACTCCATTCGCCCTCCGGGCTCACTCTGCTCCCCTACCCTACCCCCAATTCCCACCCACCCCCCAGGGGTCCTACACTTATACTTCACTAACTACTCCCCTCTCATTTCTCAACCTATCATAAACCTCCAATTCACCAAGCCACTCCCCTATCTCTATCTCTACTAATACTACAAACTACTGTCTTTTAACTACTCTCTATCTTATCTAACACTTCTACTTCACTAACTATTTCCCTATTCTACCTACTATCTAAATCCCTACTAATTTCTCACTCACATATTTTAAACACTGCTCTATCTCTTGGAACACTCTCTCCTACTCCTACTTTTCTACATCAACTACTAACACAAACTACACCCCTACTAAATTTTATTTATTACTATGGCCCCAATAAATACAACTCTGTTCACAAACTTACTACTCTTAACTACCACAATAGCCAGTCTTACCATACCTTATTCACTCACCTCCTATGAAGATCATACTCTACCTGCACATAACCATTACATCATACAAACTTTACCATCCTCTTTCACATACTCCCTTAACCACAGTAACATAACAAGTACTTCCAACTATATACTACCAAAATATCAGAGAGCAACCCACATTATGTACTTCAATACCAAAAACACTTTGAATAATCTCTATAAACTCCCACAAGCTATACACTACCCCCAGCAGCACTCCCTACTAGATGGTGATATTCATCCTAACCCTGGCCCCAACACTGACCACACCAATATCCTTGACAAATTAACAGTGCCTATGGTTTCTACAATAACAAAACCATCTAGTTCCCTCTTGATAGCTCACCTTAACATTAGAAGTATCAACAATAAAATTTCCCACCTACATGTTCTCCTTGAAATCCACAAATTTGACATTCTATGTATTACAGAAACTTGGCTAAAACCATCCACTCTAGACCAGGAAATTACCCCTCCTAGCTATAACATCCTTAGAAGTGACCGTAAAATGAAAAAGGTGGAGGTATAGCCATTCTCTATAAATCTAACCTCATAATTTCACCCTTTAACATACCTCAATTATTAGATACCAAATCTGAACACCTATCTATCAAACTCCTAATTAATAACTCCAAATCTATCTATCTAATTTGCATGTATCTCCCCCCAGGTAATAATGCCAATACTCTAGAAAACCTACTTAGTAACCTCTCCACCCAACTACCACAAGAGACAATTGTACTAGGTGACTTTAACATCAACTGGTCCACTTGCAGTTCTTCCAACCCTACCAACCACATAAATCTCTTCGGATTTTCGCAGTTAATAACAACTCCTACTAGAATCCATAAACCTAGCAGTAAAGAAACTACTCTAGACTAGATCCTTATTAATAGCCACCATGAAACTTACACTCCAGGAACCCTTCCTGACGATATCAGTGACCATATGCTTACCTATATCATTAGACAAAAAATCCACATTCCAAATACTCACAATATCAAAACCTCCCGCTTAAAAAAATTCTTCAATCCAGACAACTTCCTAAATGAATTACAAGCATGTGACTGGTCACCACTAACCCATCTTGAACTTGATGAGGCTGTCACCTACTTTAATACTAACTTTAAACCAAGAAAACCAAAAAACTACTAAAAATCAAAAGAAAAACGAGTTGAATGGTAGGAGAAAGCTGAAATAAGCAAATACGAATAACGTAATGCTAAAGCAACTAAAAACTTTAATATGGTAAGCGCTTTCAATGGTAAAAATATTCCATCTTCTTCAGGTCTGAAGAAGGTGGAATATTTTTACCACTGAAAGCGCTTACCATATTAAAGTTTTTAGTTGCTTTAGCATTACGTTATTCGTATTTGCTTATTTCAGCTTTCTCCTACCATTCAACTCATTTTTCTTTTGATTTTTAATACTAACTTTCTTAAAATCCTTGACTACCATGCACCATATCGCTCCACTAGAATAAGAACCAAATCTGCAACATGGCTCACAAAACAAACTAGGCAAAAGATACTCCTCAAAAATAAAATCTGGGCTAAATGGAGAGCTACCAAATGTCCATCAGATCACCTCCTCTTTAAACAGCTAAGAAATGCCACCAAAAAGGATATTCTTAGAGACAAAAAAGACTACTACCTTCACCTACAACAAACCAGTCATCAAACACCTCAAAAATTTTGGTCAGGAATAAACAAACTTCTTCAGCCAGGTCACCCTACTACTCCAGACCCAGCCGGTTTCAACAATAAAAACGCCAACCTAATCCCTGATGCCTTTAATTGCTGCTTCACAGAAGCCATTCAAACCCTAGCTAATTCCTTACCACCCTTCACTGCTTCCCCACTAAAGAACTTCATAACCTCATCTCCTACCTTTCAAATCCAACCTGTACCTACATCTCTCATCTGTAAGCTACTTCAAAAATTGAAACCTTGCACACCTTCTGCTGACCATCTCCCATCTGAATACCTCCAAATTGCTGCAGAAGCCATAGACTTCCCCCTCTCTATCCTTATTAACAGAACTATCTCAGAAGGCAAAATCCCTACTTTATGGAAAGTATCCCACATCATCCCTCTACATAAAGGTGGATCTTCTAAAGAGCTTTCTAACTTTCGCCCTATTGCTTTACTCTCCCCATTAGCTAAGATAATGGAAAAATGTTTTCACAAACAACTACTTAACCACTTACTACAAAATAATCTACTAGCAAACTGCCAGCATGGCTTTAGACCATTCCATAGCACATTGACTGCACTCTTATCCTTTACCGACTCTATAAACAAAAACCGGAACAGCTCTTTTTCCTCTGCACTATTTATTGACCTGTCAAAAGCCTTTGATATGGTCAACTATAACTTACTTCTAGAGAAACTGAAAGCCCATTCTTTTGATCCTCATGCTATACAATGGTTCAGGTCTTATCTGGAAAATAGACAGCAAGCAGTGCTTTGTCATAACAATCTGTCTTCACTACTCCCAGTAAATATTGGAGTACCCCAAGGCTCTATCTTAGGTCCCATACTCTTTTCCTTATTTATCAACAATCTACACATGAATATACCTCAAGCCACCTGCATTCAATATGCAGACGACTCCACCTTAATCTGTACAGCCAAGAATATAGCCTCTCTCCACTCCCTCACTGAAACCATTTTTCATAATGTTGAAAACTGGTTTATGCAACACTGCCTCCTCCTCAATCCCAAAAAAACTAAACTACTCATTTTTACTCCAACTCATAAATTACCTAGTCCATTCTTCTCTATAACCTCTAACAATGGCACCAACATAATCCCAGATACTACAACCCACCTACTAGGTGTAACAATTGATAATCGACTTAGCTTTGATGACCACATCAACTCCACCATAAAGTCTGTTAACAAAAAACTTGGTACCCTCTATAGAATTAAACCCTTCCTTATCCCTTCTGCAAGGAAAACTATTGCCCAGACCCACCTCATTTCCACCCTTTTCTATGCCTCTGTTATATATATACCAACCTATCCAAAAATAACCTCTCTAAACTGTCTACCTGTTATAATAGCATAGCTAGATTTGTCACATGCTCCCCCTTTAAAACTCACCACTGCAGAAACCTCAAACAACTTGAATGGCTAGAATTGCAAAACCACATACTCTGTCAACAACTACTCATAACTCAAAAGATCCTATACCACCCTAATAACACCCCTATCCTCACCAATCTAATTACACCATATAAAAATCTAGCTACACTTCGCTCAGCTAATAAACTTCTAGTTTCCTCTTTTAAATCTAACAACAAAGCTGGTGATTCACTTTTGTCAAACACTGCAGGTAAAAACTGGAATCAGCTTCCCTCTGAATTATCAACCCTTGCTTCAACTTCCCTCTTTAAAAAACATCTTAAAGAGCATCTGAAAACTCATTGGCTTTGTCCATGTACTAACCCAGACTGATATCCTTTTCCCCTTCCTGCTCTATTCCTCTAACCTATGCCTCCAAAACTAATTATTACTCTTTTCTTCACAACATGACGATCAAATATAACTTCTTTCTTTCTTAACTGAGTTGTGCTCATAGCTTCTAGTGTGTTCAATATATTGTTTAGTATAACTTTTACGACAATTTTTATAATCTATAATTTTTAGTGTTCTGTTGAACAATGCTGTTTCTGTATTGTGCTTTTATCATGTCCTTGTATAATTTTATTTTGTCACTGTTTATGCTTGGAGCTTTTCTCCCCGGGCCTCTACTGAAAATGGACATATATCCAGCTAGACTAGCCCGGTCAACAAATGTAAAAATAAATAAATAAATAAAAATAAAATAAAGGGTGAAGGAAGCAGACCTTTTAAGATGAGCTCATTTCTCCTTTCCACAAGAGGTCGATGGCCAAAGGCATGACAAATACTGCAGTCTTCTTGTAAATGGAAGGGTCCCAGAAAATATACGCAAAGAGAATGAAAGTGCACTGAGGGTATTCTATGGCTGCACTTCTGGCATTACCCTTTTCAACAAAGAGTTTTTGGCTGGCGCAAGTTGTAGTAATGGCCGAATCAGTTCCGATATCAGGATATCAGGACCAAACCCATCTGTCAAGATTTAAACAGTTTAGTGTTAGTTAACAAGAACAAAGAAGACATTCACAGCTGTCAGCATAAAATGTGCTGGACGGTGCGACTGATCATGACTACACAGAACAGTAGGAAAGATGTCAGATGAGCAGCTCACATTCAAATCAGGATGCAGCACAACTGACCAAATGTTTACAGTGAGACAAAAGGAAGAGAAGCAGCGAGACAAGGAAGAGTCCAAGTGGACATTCCTAAACTTTGAGAAAGCATATGACAAGGTCCCAAGATAGCTGATTTGGACAGTCCTGTGAAGGTTTTAAGTGCCAGAAGCACTGGTAGAATTAGTGCAAGCTGTGTGCAAAGACAATGCCAAGTACGAACATATAAAAAAATCTGCTGTATGCAGACAATGTAGCATCAAAAGTAAATTCTGAAAATGAACTTCAGCAAATGATGGGGGAATGGAATGCAAAATGGAGCATAGATAAGACAGTTGTCATGATAGCAAATGGGAGGAAATCAGAAGCTGAAAACTGATATAGAAGGGACATAGTTGAACATGTTAACAGCTTTGTGTATCTTGGAAGGGATACATGAAGAGAAGGGAAGTCTGAATGAGCAGGTCACAGCCAAAATCTGAGGCTGCAGCTAACTGTCAAAGTGTGTCGGGGTTGCTGCGTGAGAGAGAATGCCATAAAAGCTGATAAAGTAAGGAGTACAAAACAGTGGTGTGACCAGTATTTCTGGATGGTACAGAAAACTGGGCAATGAAAGCAGAGATGAAGCTAGAGATGATGAAAATTAAGTGTTTAAGACAGGTGGCAGGATGCACACTGCGGGACAGATAGAAAAATGATGACAGAGCAGAAGCCAAAGTAGCTCCAACTGCAGAGAAAGATAAAAGATAATTTTTTGCACATGTAAAGGAGACCAGAAGACAATTTAAGGTTTGGGACAGACAGGAACACAAGGGGACAATGAAGATGCCCAGCAAAGAGATGGATGGACTGAGTGAGAGAGATCCTGTGACAGTCAGGCATAACTGTTGAAGGTAACAGTGACACTGAGTTGACAGATAGCAACAGCTGATGGAACACAGTAACCCCATGTAGAAAATGGGGAAAAGATGGAGAGCTGGTAATAGTGGTGATGACAGTGGTGATGATGATATGAGGTGATCATCTGCAGACAAAAGAACTACAGTACAGGCATGGTGTCAATCAACTGACAAGCAAACACCCTTAAAGCAGCAAGGCATAGCCAACACATCTACAAACATTTTAGTCATTGGTGACTTCACAGCAACAGACTCGGATGGACGACTCACCAAACTCAGCAAAAACAAGAGTAACTGTTAGGTGCTAGGACCTGCCATGACACTACATCCTCCAAGTCCCTTTACCTCCCTTCATTCAAGGAACATGCATGATCTGGTCATTTTACACGAGAATGAACAGCTCAGACGTACCATATACATACCATGTTCATAGGTTCATAGGTTCATACTAGGCTATCTGCCCTAGGGCATTTATAAGCCTAGCTAGAGTGTGTTTGGCTTTCGCCACCCATTTTAAATTAATTTTGCTATGCCCTTTTTCGAGGTTAGTATACTGTGCCTCTGTCTAACAGTGACACAGAAGTGATACCCGGGGTAAACCTACAATCTCCCATCCACTCATCAAGATTCCTCTTGAAGAGAGTCAGTGAGGGACTCTGCCTAACCTGGACTGGGATTTTATTCCAGAGTGAAGGGAGCCTCTTGGTTATGAATCTGTCCCTCCAGCATGTCCTATTTATTTCAGTGCTGAGGTTCAAGTCTCTCGAGCACGTAGCTCGATGGGATTTGGATTTTCTCAGGTGCAGCATGTCCATTAATTCCGGGTTGGACATGGCTTTATACGTCAGGCACAGATCGCCTCTGAGCAGGTGGTATGCCACTGAGTAGAGCTGGAGATTCTTTAACCGGGCAGCATATGGCATCTGCTTGAGCCCTTTGATCCTCTTAGTGAGGTACTTTTGGGGTCTTTCTAGTTGCTGCAGGTGTCTGGTAAGGTACATCCCAAAAGGGGCATTGTACTCAATTATGGGCCTGATGAGGGATGAGTAAAGAGGCACGATGACCTCCCCTGATCTAGATGTGAATCCCTTCATGATTAGGTGGGCTATATAAAATGTTTTTCTAACCACTTTGGCCACGTGGTTGTCAAATGAGAGATTGCTATCAACTTGGGTCCCCAGGTCCCTAATTACTTCTTCCATACTTAATGGATTACCACCTATGTGGTAATTTGTGGGCACTTTGTTTTTGCCAAAGGGGGATGACTATACACTTTTTGGCGTTTAGCTTGAGGCCGTGGCTCTGGCACCAGTTGTCTGTTTCTATGAGGCCCTTTTGGAGGATGCTTGTGTCGGCTGGTGAGTCGATAATGGCTCCCAGTTTGCAGTCATCTGCGAACTTGGTCAGCCACAGTCCTTCCGTGTTGGCCTGTACCTCCGAGAAATATATACCGAACAAGAGAAGTCCCAGGACTGAGCCTTGTGGGACACCACTTGTAACTGGTTTGGAGTCTGACATGGTTCCAGCAATTCTAACCATGTGGGTTCTGTCTTTGAGCCAGTTTGCAACCCATCTAGTGACATAGGGGTTTATATTTAAGCTGGTGAGCTTATCTATAATGCCCCAGTGGGGTATTGTATCGAAGGCTTTTGCAAGGTCCAGGTAGGCTGTGTGGACCACCTTCCCCTCGTCAATGGCCTTGGTGACTGTTTCAAAGAAATTGACCAGGGTTAAGAGGCAGGATCTGCCCTTAACAAAGCCGAACTGGGTAGGATCCAGTGGCTGTAGGTCCCCAATATCTTTATTTATGAGGTCCATGATGATCCTTTCCATAGCTTTGCAGACCAAGCTAGTCAGGCTTATGGGGTGATAGTTTCCAGGATCTGGTGAGGTACCACCTTTGTGGAGAGGGACCACTGTTGCTGTACGCCACTCTTTGGGTACATATCCTGTAGTAAGGCTGAGATTGAACAGTAGTTTTATGTTTGGGTTTAGCTCTTCTTGGAGTTCATGTAGCCCGGAACAATATCTGGTCCCATTGATGCTGTGTTTTTTTGCTTTGGAGAGGGCTGCTCTTACCTGAGCATCTGAGATTTACCCACTGATGCACACTGCTGGGATAGATATTTGCCCTTCTGGTGGGGGGGGGGGAGTTTGCACTGAACCTGTCAGCTAGGATGTTGGCAATGTCTGTGGGTTTGGTGTATTTTTTGTCATTTTGGACTGATTCTGAGCATATCTGGGAATTCCCACCCAGGTTCCTGACATAACTAAAGAAAGTCTTGTGATTATCCTTAGTGTCCTGTGCAATTTTTTTCTCTAAGCTGGCCTTAGATGATTTTATGAGTGCCCATAGTTTTTTGCTAATACTGGTCAAAGATGCCTTCTCTTTTTGGGATTTTGCTCAATCATGTAGTAGCTTCCTTCTTCTATCGTATAGTTTGTTTATGGCTGGGGTCCACCAGACAGGACGTCTGCCTTTGGAGGATTGGGTCTTGGTTTTATTTGGGATTGCATGATCCATGCATTCCTGAAAGTGTTCATAGAATGAGTTTATAAAGGATTCTGCGGTCTGGGCCGTATTTTCCACAGGCCCGGGGGCTTTGAAAGATTCCACCTCGGTTTAGAGGAGTGTGAAATTTACTTTAGAGAAGTTTTTCACTGTGGTTTTCTGGGCAGGGGGTAGGGTTGGGATGTGAATATCCAGTGAGATTAGTTTATGGTCTGATCTTACCAGTGAGGGATACACTTCTGGTCTGGAGCATAGAGTCCCCATGTTGGTGATGATCAGGTCCAGTATGTTTTCCCCTCTTGTGGGAGTGATAACAAGTTGTTCCATAGCATTTGAGTTTATAAATTCTAGGAACCTTTGGGCTAGGGTATTGGAGCTAAAGTAATGCTCCCAGTCTATGTTTGGGTAGTTGAAGTTGCCGAATATAATGGTGTTTGGAAAGACCTTCATATTTTCCAGTGTTCTCAGGAAGGCCGAGTGGGGTTCCTGGGTTTGGGAAGGTGGTCTGTAGCAGGCTATAAACTGGAAGGCAGTTTTAATCACTGTTAGTTGCACATGGATAGTCTCTGATGCTTCGTGCTGTGCCACCAACCTGGAGGTGTGGGTATCTTTGATGAATATTGATACTCCCCCTCATTTTGTGGTTCAGTCCAAGTTTTGGGGCCGAAAAGCATGGTATGAGGTATAACCTGGTAGTGCTGGGGTGCTCTCGGGAACCTTGAACCAGGTTTCTGTTACTCCACAGATATCGATGTTCTCCATGCTAAGGAGAGTTTCGAGTGCGTGCATCTTGAGGTTTAGACTTCTGGCATTGAGTAACATTACTCTTAGTTTCTTATCCCTTGTGATACCTATGGAGGTGGGTTTGTCTTTTGAGCCTTGCCTAAAAAATGCACTATGGGGGTGGCAAGAGCCTTTGCCAATATCTGAAAGCCCAGGGGTGACAGGTGCAAGCCGTCCCTAGCGAAGCATCGTGGCTTGTCGAGCATGTCATCCCAGGCTCACAAGCATTGGATCCCCTTTGAATGACACCAATACTTAAGACAATTGTTGAAATTGATCATCTTGTCTTCATATTGTGGCATCATTCTTGGTGAGGGTAAGATACTACTCAAGGTCAGGGTCATACCAGCCTGGGCTACATGCTCAGAGAGCTCCTCTATGTCTCTTTTCATGTAGTCCAGGGAGGTACGTCTCAGGTCATTCACACCAGCATGGACAATGACTGAGTCATATTTGTACTTGCCTTGGAGTGACTTGAGTGCCTGTGTTATGTGGCGGATCCTAGCGCCTGACAGGCAGCTCACCGTGACCTTCTCCTTGTTCAGCCTGGTGAGCGGGACGTCAGTGTGCCTGACGACAGAGTCACCTATTACAAGTGTATCAGGTGTGTTGTTTAGCCTTAAGAGCTGTGACTGTTCGGCACACTGGCTTTGTGAGCTATGTGTTGCACATGTTTTGTTTTGGGGTAGAGGTTGCTTGGGTGTCTGATTTTGGAGATCTCTGCTGCTTAGGCAGATTTTTATTTAGAGCCTCCGAGTATGTTTTTGTGTGTTTATGTGTTTGGTTTGCTGTCGTGGTAGGTCTATGTGAGACTGGAATTGTAGTGAGTGTGGTTTCCTTCTCCTCCTGACTGGTTACGCCAGTACTGAGTTGAGAGAGCTTAGCCTCCAGTTTGGCTATATGGTTGCATCTCTCACATGTGTTGGAATTTGTTGGGAGGAGGAGAGGGTTGTCTGTGTACATGAGGCAGTTGTATCATTGCCTCAAGATTCCCAGATTCACCAGCTGGACCGGAGAGGAGATTGACAACTGACCTTTGGACATGCTAGAATAGTATTGGGAATTCCTTTATAATTGAAAAAAGGGGCCAATGGGGAACAAGGTACTCAAGGGGAGTTTGTGAGTGTGTAGTGCTTTTAATTTTTTAGTGCTGACTTATATAATTGCTTTAGTGAGCCAGTGCCAGGCTTTAGAGTAGGAATAGGGTGTTTATTATGAGAACTAGATCAGTTCTAAGGGAAAAAGTGAAGAGCAGACTTTATGGAGCCAAGAATGGTTTAAACCCAATTAAGCAGCGCTGCCCGATGCTGCACTAAAGTGGGTTTTATACAGGGGGACTTGAAAGAGCTAGAAATTGGCCCAAAACGGCCAATAGACTACCAGATTCTTGTGCTGGGAACACTCCTCCAGGGATAGATAGGCTGCTCTAAGCTCCCCACTGCCACTGGTGAACAAAGAAGCCTCCCTTTATCCAAGAAAGGAAATGGTCAACACAGGAACTTTCCAAAAGTCCAGAATACAGCAAAGCCTGTATTTGGACTACTCTAAGTCAGGAAAGACGTGAAACAAGGATATTTTTTTTGTTTTTTTCTTTTTTTTTTGCAACACACAGCAGGAAGATGCAATAAATATGTAACACAGGCTAGCGCACTTGAGTGTGTAGCCTCAACAGGTAAATGCAACAAACAGGACAAACTTTAAAATTGCAGGTGCAAAAACAACTTTAAACAGTTTAAAACAGTTCAAGAAGCAGATATACTTGCTGTTTAGCTAGATTGGACAGTCGCCCAGGTAGTAGCAGGAAAACAAAACACTTTTATCAGGTTAGCAGTTGCTCTTTTAGTCTCTCTGCTGCTAGCACCACTCTGCAGGACCACGAGGAGCTTGGCTGAGTAGTAACAAGCGCAAAAAATGCGCCAAAGCGGGTTTTCTACAGGGGGGACTTGAAAGAGCTAGAAACTGGCCCAAAACGGCCAATAGACTACCAGATTCTTGTGCTGAGAACACTCCTCCAGGGATAGATAGGCTCCTCTAAGCTCCCCACTGCCACTGGTGAACAAAGAAGCCTCCCTTTATCCAAGGAAGGAAATGGGCAACACAGGAACTTTCCATAAGTCCAGAATACAGCAAAGCCTGTATTTGGACTACTCTAGGTCAGGAAAGACGGGAAACAACGATAATTTTTTTGTTTTTTTTTCTTTTTTTTGCAACACACAGCAGGAAGATGCAATAAATATGTAACACAAGCAAGCGCACTTGAGTGTGTAGCCTCAACAGGTAAATGCAACAAACTTGACAAACTTTAAAAGTGCAGGTGCAAAAACAACTTTAAACAGTTTAAAACAGTTCAAGAAGCAGAAATACTTGCAGTTTAGCTAGCTTGGACAGTCGCCCAGGTAGAAGCAGGAAAAAAAAAACACTTTTATCAGGCTAGCAGTCACTGTTTTAGCCTCTCTGCTGCTAGCACCACTCTGCAGGACCACAAGAAGCTTGGCTGAGTAGTAACAAGTGCAAAAACTGTGCCAAAGTGGGTTTTATACAGGGGGACTTGAAAGAGCTAGAAACTGGCCCAAAATGGCCAATAGACTACCAGATTCTTGTGCTGAGAACACTCCTCCAGGGATAGATAGGCTGCTCTAAGCTCCCCACTGCCACTGGTGAACAAAGAAGCCTCCCTTTATTCAAGAAAGGAAATGGGCAACACAGGAACTTTCCAAAAGTCCAGAATACAGCAAAGCCTGTATTTGGACTACTCTAGGTCAGGGAAAGATGGGAAACAAGGATATTTTTTTTTCTTTTTTTGTAACAAACAGCAGGAAAATGCAATAAATATGTAACACAGGCTAGCGCACTTGAGTGTGTAGCCTCAACAGGTAAATGCAACAAACAGGACAAACTTTAAAAGTGCAGGTGCAAAAACAACTTTAAACAGTTTAAAACAGTTCAAGAAGCAAAAATACTTGCAGTTTACCTAGATTGGACAGTCGCCCAGGTAGTAGCAGAAAAAAAACCCACTTTTATCAGGCTAGCAGTCACTGTTTTAGCCTCTCTGCTGCTAGCACAACTCTGCAGGACCACAAGAAGCTTGGCTGAGTAGTAACAAGTGCAAAAAACGCGCCAAAGTGGGCTTTATACAGGGGGGACTTGAAAGAGCTAGAAATTGGCCCTAAATGGCCAATAGACTACCAGATTCTTGTGCTGGGAACACTCCTCCAGGGATAGATAGGCTGCTCTAAGCTCCCCACTGCCACTGGTGAACAAAGAAGCCTCCTTTTATCCAAGAAAGGAAATGGGCAACACAGGAACTTTCCAAAAGTCCAGAATACAACAAAGCCTGTATTTGGACTACTCTAGGTTAGGAAAGGCGGGAAACAGGGATAATTTTTTTTGTTTTTTTTTTTTCTTTTTTTTGCAACAAACAGCTGGAAAATACAATAAATATGTAACACAGGCTAGCACACTTGAGTGTGTAGCCTCAACAGGTAAATGCAACAAACAGGACAAACTTTAAAAGTGCAGGTGCAAAAACAACTTTAAACAGTTTAAAACAGTTCAAGAAGCAGAAATACTTGCAGTTTAGCTAGATTGGACAGTCGCCCAGGTAGTAGCAGGAAAAAAACACTTTTATCAGATTAGCAGTCACTCTTTTAGCCTCTCTGCTGCTAGCACCACTCTGCAGGACCACGAGGAGCTTGGCTGAGTAGTAACAAGTGCAAAAAACGCACCAAAGCAGGTTTTATACAGGGGGACTTGAAAGAGCTAGAAATTGGCCCAAAATGGCCAAAAGACTACCAGATTCTTGTGCTGGGAACACTCTTTCAGGGATAGATATGCTGCTCTAAGCTCCCCACTGCCACTGGTGAACAACGAAGCCTCCCTTTATCCAAGAAAAGAAATGGGCAACACAGGAACTTTCCAAAAGTCCAGAATACAGCAAAGCCTGTATTTGGACTACTCTACGTCAGGAAAGATGGGAAACAAGGATAATTTTTTTTTTCTTTTTTTGCAACAAACAGTAGGAAAATGCAATAAATATGTAACACAGGCTAGCACACTTGAGTGTGTAGCCTCAACAGGAAATGCAACAAACAGGACAAACTTTAAAAGTGCAGGTGCAAAAATAACTTTAAACAGTTAATAACAGTTCAAGAAGCAGAAATACTTGCAGTTTAGCTAGATTGGAAAATCGCCCAGGTAGTAGCAGGAAAAAAAACACTTTTATCAGGTTAGCAGTCACTCTTTTAGCCTCTCTGCTGCTAGCACCACTCTGCAGGACCACGAGGAGCTTGGCTGAGTAGTAACAAGCGCAAAAACTGTGCCAAAGAGTGTTTTCTACAGGGGGGACTTGAAAGAGCTAGAAACTGGCCCAAAACGGCCAATAGACTACCAGATTCTTGTGCTGAGAACACTCCTCCAGGGATAGATAGGCTGCTCTAAGCTCCAACAAACAGGACAAACTTTAAATTACAAGCGCAAAAGCGCGCTAAAGCTGGCTTTAAAGCAGGGGGTTAGAAAGAGATAGGAAATGACCCAAAACAGCCAATAAGCTACAAGTCACTGGGCTGGAACCACTCCTCAAGGGACAGATAGACTGCTCAGAGCTCCCCACTCTCACTGGTGAACAAAGAAGCTTCCCCCTATCCAAATAAGGATATGGGCAACACAGGAACTATGGCACAGCCCAGAGATCAGCAATACCTGAAGACTGGACTATTCTAGTTCAGTAAAGGTGGGAAAGAAGGATATATATATATATATATATATATATATATATATATATATATATATATTTTTTTACAAAGTAGCAGAAATTAGGTACAGAAACACAGTAAATGCTTTAATTCGGCTAGCGCACTTCAGTGTGTAGCCTACCAGTTAAACTAAGCAAAAACAAACTTTAAAAGTGCAAAAAAAAACTCAGAAATACAGGCAGGAATGCAATGAAACAACTTTGCAGAGCTTATTTAGTTAAAGAAACAGAGAAGTCAATATATACAGAAAAGCAGCTAAAACACACAAACACTTCAGATGTAGTGCAACCTAGAGCACTTGAGTTGTAGCAATATTAAGGCAATTACAGTTATAATAAATGGTTTGAAATATACTCTATATTTCCAAAATGTTTGAGAAGCACAGTCAGAACACAAGGAGATTCAGGCAAAAAAAAAAATTTTTTTACTTGAAAGGGAAAAAGGAGAAACAGAAGGCCTTATTAAATGGTCTCTCTGTATTAGGTAGAATGAGCTAATGACACTAGACTGGGAGGAGTGTCCCAGATCAGATTTACAGTAGGGGCAGGCAACTGCAAAGCCACCAAGTATAAACAGTAAGACACCAACTGCGAGGGGGGGGGGGGACAACAATAGCCTACAGACAGTAAGCACTAGAGAAAGCCACAAACAATAGCCTACAGACAGTAAGCACTAGAGAAAGCCACAAATGAAAGTTTTTAAACAGATAAAGATTTGTAAAGATACAGAATTATTTTAACTGCAAACAAATCAGTTATTTGTGCAGATTAGTTAATAGCAATAAAACACACTCAAAGACTAAAAATCAGGCAATAAAAGTGCTATATATTAATTGTTAGAAACAATAATCTGTATAATAATCGAAAAAAACAGGATACTTATATATCTCAGCTAACAGTTGAGGTTAACAACTCTCATCCACTCTGCTCATGTAAAAAGGGAAAAGCAGCTCTCAGAATATGCATCTAGGACTGGTGTGAAACTAGTCTTCAGCAATATCCTACCATCACTAAGACACATGCCACAATACAAAGATAATCGACTACTGTCTTAGCTATCTGTATCATTCGAAGGGTTTAAATCTTTATCAACCCGAGATAGCCCTTAATGTTTTTTCTAGGAATGACCGGCACCTCCCTTCTGGCTTCCATATACTAATCAAAATTTTCTTCCCTTGTAGTACCCTTTTAAGAAAGGGCAATCCTCTCAAATTGACTACATCATCACAAAAATAAAAAGGCACTTCAGGAAAGACGACCAGGATCCAAAATACCAACTCAGAAAATACTTATAATACAAGGTCAACAGTTAAAAACACACTAACGTTGTAGTTCACACTGCATTTTCATCCTATAACAAAACAACAGATGTGAGCGTACCACCATACTACCACTTTTTATAACTACATAGTCAAACAAAATCTAGACTATAAAGTTAGCACTGCTCAATGGCAAAAACCTAAACAAGTTGAACTCACTTGCAGGCATTCAAACCCTTGAAAACATATGACCAGTTGCGTAAACATGGTATCAGTATAGAAATAGTACCCTGCACTGCTGAGTTTCAATACCTGCTACACTTTCAGACCCAATGCCAAATTTTAAAGCACTGCTACAGGGTGTGCGTACATATTTGTAGGCAAAATCACCTAGACGTTTAAGACAAGACAATGACCTTGTACTCCTCTATATACCTATGGATAATAAAATTACTTACTACATCCTTGCCAACTATTGTGTCCCCATCAGCTGCAGCCCATGAGGCTTACCCATACAAAGCAATGACCCTCCCCATCAAACCAAACACCATTTTCCGGAAAAGATTTCAACTATCTTTCTACCAACTGAAAACCTACACTACCACAAGTATGCACAAAAATCCCATGACTTTAGACCAATTACTTCACGTCCCAGCTAGGGAAGCTTGTCCTAACAAACATAACCCTCTATACTAAACACCTACAGTTATTTTATCAATGATCAAATCAAGACCACCATTCAATAAAACCTGATTTAACACCAACCTTTTCTGTCTTTAAAGATTTTTCTAAAATAATCAGATCATCAGTTAGATGGAGTTGGTTTAAATGTAAGCACCCACCTCTCCTCGATGGCACTATCATGCAGAGTATCACGTCTGCAGACTATGCCCTCGTTCAAGCAGGCATTGAGGTTTTGGTTCTGTCAAGCACAAATGTAATGCCATGCTCAAATATAAATCCCCATGTTAGAAACCTAGTACAAACTATAATAAGAGGAAAAAAAACTCACTGCCCAAAAACCCAAACCTCTACAGGTCAGCTTGAAAACATCAACAAAAAACCTCAAAAAAAAAAAAAAAAAATCACAGCCTCAAAAAGGAAAAATAAATTAAAAATTGCCAGCTACGTCAAAAACAAATCACAAAACCTTCACTGGATATGGTAGAAATCTTAGAAGTAATGCACTTACTAAATATATGATACATACTCATCTCCTGAGGATATACCAAACGTATTAGCAAAGAAATTCAGCTTAAACATTACTCCCTTATCTCCCCCTAACTTTCTAACATATATTAGCATACCCCCCATCACTTCACAGCAACTCTTTAATTCTCTCTCCAATGCCAAAAACACAAACTCCATAGGTCCTAATAATATGCCAGGCTGCCTTGTCAGCACCAAACACTGCTAACAGACTTATTACTAAACCTATCCAGTCTCAGCCTCTACAATGGATTTACAATGGAAGTGTGGAGAAGAGTTATGGTCATCCTCATCCCACTCCTTAGAGGGAGACCACTACTGAACAAGGAAACTTTATATGGTGAGGCTTATAAGTCTAATCTGTAAAGCAATGTAGCACAGCATCAACAGTCTATCATCCCTTGACTCAAGCCAGTTTGGGTATGTTAGAGGCAGACTTTGCCTCATGAACCTACTGGACTTCTTTGTGCAAGTTACTGATGGATTACAGGCAGGCAAATTGATTTACAGTGCCTACTTGGACCTGGTCAAACCCTTTGATACTATCCCATATTCTGGAATTATTGACAAGTTGTTACCCACTGGACAACAATCTGGCTTACTGAGGGAAGGAATTCATCAGTGTCAAGGGGTATGCTTCCGTTGAAAACCGTCATTACCCATGGTGTTCTCCAGAGTTTCTGGGGGCGTTCTTCAGCATTTTTGTGTATTTTAGGCATGCCAAAGAATTTGCCGAGACTTGGGCATGGTACGTGCATAAACATATATTCTTCCATAATTAACAAATTATTCTGCTCAAGCCTGAGATGCAAACAGTCAATTTTTTCAAACTGTTTGGTAATAAACTTAGGATCTACAACTCCATAAAACTCATTGTTGACTAGAGCTGATTCCAAAACATTCATCCTGCTCCATTAGTACAATATCTGTGCCATTGTCTGCTTTCATGATGCGCAGACTGTTGTTGTGGCTAAGGTCTTGTAGGGCTTCAACTTCAGCGGTGCCAAGATTAAACCATTTGTCAAAATTATTCCCATTGAGCAAATCTCCGAGATCCAGTTCATATACTTTTAAGATCTGAATGGTATTGTGCAGCACAGAATTGTATAACCTTTTCTTTTTGAGAGTAACTGTGGTCTGGGTGCTAGTATCTGTGCTAGAGCGCTCTTCACTATCATTATTTAATAAGCTTCAAATTATTTCAGGGTTTGGCTCTGCACTTTATTTTCTAGATATTGAAATTACCTGGACTCCGCTGCACGTTTGCTGAACTCCAATGTGCACCACAAAAAGACTTACAGAAATAAGTTTTTGTTTTTTTAATCTATACTAGCCAGCATCTACATTTCATGAAGGTGAACATTCTGAAGGGACAATTTATCAGGCTATCCCAGATACTAAGTGACGGTGAAACCTACCTACAAGAAGCTTCCTATTTAAGCAATATGATTTTGCACAGGAATTACCCAAATCACCTCGTGGAGTGCATTTCACTTGAAATCAGCACTGCTCGCTCTACTAAATACAAACCAATACTTAAATTTGGGTTTCATCCTGTCAGTAAACAAAACTTTGTAGCACATAGAACTCTCAGCTTCTCCCTTCCTATTAGCAAGGACATGAATCCCATCAGAACCATCATACAGAATAAATGGGACATAATTTCCAGTAACAATGACATTTGTACTATTCTTGGCAGCAAACCTTGTTTCGCTTATAAAACTAAAACCATGCACCACTCCATTGAGAAAAATGACTTACCATTTTTAATCGAGGTTACAAACTAGAAAGACAAACCAACTGGTTATGTCCTCTTGCAGTGGATGTGTTACCTGCAAGAACATATACATATGCAAAGATTTTACTTTCAAACACTAATGTTAATGTTGTCTTTTCTAGGTATTTTGACTGTCATAGCAGAAATGTAGTATGTGCAGGCTTCTGCGATACCTGCAAACATTTCTTTATTGGCAAGACTTTTAGAAAGCTCTTTGACTACATTAAGGAGCATAATGCGGCCATCAGATTTAAAGACCTATATAATGCATTAGGCAAGCACAGTAAAATTTGTAAAGATTTGTTTTTAAGTTTATTGTTTTGGAACAGCTAGATTTATTTTTCGGTGATGACTCTTTTCTGGAGGTTCTTGAGCTTAACTGGCAGCTTCTTTTGAAGACTGAAGCTGCTCCAGGTATGAATGAGAATTTAAAATGCACACTGTGCTGGTATAAGTAAACCCACCTATCTTACCAACTTTGTTTTCCTTATTCGCTACTGTATTGTGTTTTAAAACGTGTGTGTGTATCCTAGGTTTGTATTTTATATATATATATATATATATATATATATATATATATAAAATACACACACATATATGCACACACACATACAAGTGCATATACATGTTTTATATTTATATATATATATATATATATACACACACACACAATACACACACACACACACACACACACACACACACACACACACACACACACACACACACACATATAATGCATATATAAATGAAAAACTCCAAAGAGTAACATTTGATCATCACTAAACTCTCAATCGACGGGAGAAATGAAGCCACAAATGTTTAGCACTTTCATTCCAATTTATTCAAGAAAAGAACTTCATCAGAAGCATGCAAACTTAATTTCACAACATTTAAATATCCCTCCAAAAAAGTACTAAACCAATCAATGAGTACAAATACTCGTGATGTCATACTAGGAAGTAATAAAACCCCAATTAAGAGTTTTTCCAATAAAATAGATTAAAAATAAGCGTCATCTCCCCCATTTTAAAGCATACCTAATATTTAAATATTCATTCAGCCCAGGAACTGCTTCGGTATTTGAAAAGGTCTGCCATCTGAGTTCCTTTAATTCCAATAATAAATTAAAATCCTCTATAAAGGACTCGACCGTCTCCAGGACAGCAATTTTAAAACCAGAAAAGTGAGAACACTGAACACTATGATTAGCAAGAGCATTCCTTTGGTCTACATTTCTAATGGCTACTAAATGTTTTTTAATGAGATCACTTAATTTCCTGGCCGTCTTCCCTATATAAAATGACTGACAGCCAGAACAAATTCCAATATATACCACATAAGTTGAACAGTTAAAAAGACATTCTTTATTGAATCTATTTCCAAACTAACATCATCCTTCACTAATAAACATGTTCCCCCACAACAACATCATCACATCGCCTCCTCCTCCAGCATCTCTAGCTCCCATCCTGCACCCTTCTCCCTGAACCCCATTCCCACCTGTACTATAAAAAAACTTCTTCTAAAATTGAAACCTTGTTCTAAGTGCTACTGATGAAATACCATCCTACTTCCTCAAGATAGCTGCAGAAGCAATTGCCTTCCCCATCTGCATCTTGATAAATCAATCTGTTTCAGAAAGCCAGGTCCCCAGCTCTGGAAAAAGGCCTTAATCATTCCACTACATAAAGGTGGTAACAATAATGAAATCTAAAACTTCCATCCCATCACTATCCTATCCCCTATTTCAAAACTTCTTGAAAAGTGCATCCACCTACAACTCTTACCCTATCTAATAAATAATAATCGTCTAACTCCCACTCAGCATGGATTCCGACCAGGCCATAGCACCACCACTGCTCTCCTCTCTTTCCTAGAAACCATAAACAAAGCCCGTGACACTGGTCATATTGTATCCGCCCTCCTCCTGGAACTCTCTAAAGCCTTCAACACTATCTCCCATAAACTTCTCCTTACTAAAATGAATCTTTCCCACTCCTCTATTACCTGGTTCACGAGCTACCTATCAAATAGGCAACAAGCAGTTAAGTGGAAATTAGCTACTTCACCATTCCTAAACACTCCCACAGGTGTGGCCCAAAGCTCTATTCTAGGTCCCCTAATATTCAGTATCTTCATTAATGACTTTCACTGTGCCATCCCTAATGCTAACCTTATCCAATATGCTGATGATTCGACAATTATCTGTTCTGCAACTTCCACCTCTTCCCTAGCAAAACTAACCCAAGATGTCTTCTCCTCTACAGAAAAATGGATGCCAGATAACACCTAGCACTAAATGCATCCAAGACCAAACTAATGATATTCTCACCCTCTAAAAGCATTACCCTAAACAAAAACTCTTTCTCTATCACCAGCCAAAATAACACTCTTCTTGAAACAGTCCCCACTGCCAAATTGCTAGGAATCATCATCGGTGAGCAACTAAAGTTTAATAACTATATTCAAGTAAATATTTAAAAAACACAACAGAAACTCGGTATGCTTTATTGCCCCAACCGTTTCATCTCTCCCTCCACCAGACTCGTTCTTGCCAATACATACGTCATCTCTTCCCTCCTGTATGGTGCCTCTATCCTTACCAATCTGCAATCCTCTCTCAAATCTAAGCTCTCCTCCTGTTACTATAAAATCTCAAAATTTGCAGCAGACCACCGATCCAATACCCATCACTGCATCTCCCTGCACCAACTGAACTGGCTTGAACTCCCCAATTATTTTACTTATATCCAACTTATCCAGGCACACAAAATTATTTTTTGTCCCTCTCTTTGTCCCTCCCTTGCATCTACCTTCAAAATGCATCGTCCAAACAGATGCCGCCGATCTAACTTCCAAAACTTAATTGAGCTACATAAACCTGCCCACCCTCCAGGCAAACATCTTCTAGCCTTCTGCTTAGCACATCACTGGAATTCTGGCCAACCTGTTAACCGTACCACTAACAGTCTCTCTCTCTCTCTCTCTCTCTCTCTCTTTCTTTAAAACTCTTCTTCACTCACACCTAACCTCACAATGGGAATGTTCTTGCCCTCATCCTACATAACATCTTACTATAATATTCTCACTACCTAACATATCTACTAATAGCTCTCTTCCAACATAACATCCTAATACCCAATCATATCTTCTAACAACCTCCTTCATCCCATAATCTCCAGATGGAATTTGTATTCTTATTTTTGCTACCTTAATTTGACTATAATTGAAAGTATCACAGGCTAATTTATTGTAACTGTTATTACCATGAATTCTTTTTCTAATGTCTGACAACTGTTTTGTAAAATTTGTATAAGTTATCATCCTGTAATCTTCTAATTCTGAAACTTTTTATACTTGTAATGTAATGGAGCTTTTCTCCCCAGGACTCCATTGAAAATGGGTTCCTTGTGGCCCAATGGACTATCCTGGTAAACAAACTGCAAATAAATAATAAAAATACTTTATTTTAATGTTTATACTGGGATTGGATAACAATCTCTTAGCAAGCCAGTACGTATTTACAGCAGCAGCAGTGACCACACTGATACATACCCACGATACTGACAAAACCAATCTTCTTGCATCTACCATCTTTTTCAAAAAAATTCTTTAAGAGACCTAGTTTTCTTAAAACAACACTGAGGACAGGCACCTAATTCACTGTATAATTCTAAATTACCCTGAATAATCCCCCACTTTCTCTCAATAACTTTTCTGATACCCATTTCTTTGGATTCTGGTAGTAAGGGAAACCTCGAGGTACTAACCACTATGCTTTCAGATTTACATACAAACCCAGATTTCAAAATGGGCTGATATCTAACATATCAGTCTCCTGAAACATAATTTAAAACACTTTCAATCAAGATTACTGGATAGTTTCTCTCTAAAAATAACTCAAGAAATTCGGATTCCCTGTCATAGTTGCTAAGGATGCAGCTCACCTTAATATATTACCCCTTTAAAATAGTGCGATTGATAAAATAAGGGTGCTGACTGTGAAAGCCAAGATAAATGTTGCAAAACGTTTTCGTCATGTAAGTGTTAAAGATACCTTCCTGTTTACCATATTGTAAATGAATGTCTAAAAAATGTACTTCAGACTCATTCCCTGAAATGGTAACCTTTAAAAAGTCTATACTACTCCCCAGCTGGGTTAAGAAAAGTTCTAATTCACTACTGGTCCCTACTGAAAGAAAAAAATGTCACCAATAAAACGCTTTTACAGGTAGATATGATCAAAACCTGGTAAATGAACTGAAGTGTTGGCCTCCCATGAACTCAAAACTAAATTGGCATAGGCGGGGGCCATCTTGTTTACCATCACTACTCCACATAAGTGATGAAAAATAGTGTCGTTAAACACAAAAAAATATTTTCTAAAACAATTTCTAAAAGCCCGCATATAGTCTCAACATACTGTTTATCCATTAATGTGTATTTAATTGAGGTAGCTCCTTACCAGTTCTATCCCTTCTACATGAGGGATACTAGTATACAATGCCTCAATATCAAGGTCACTAATTTAATTGATTTATTAGACACACGGTATTGATTTAACTCAATAAAAAAATGACTCCATGGTAAAATCTAGAAGTCTGAACTAAAGGGTTTAAAAGAGAATCAGGAATTTGTGAAATGCATTCATTCTTAGCCCTCCTTGAGGATACAATATACCTAAAGGGAGGCTAAATTTCATTGTTATGGGTTTTAGGAATACCGAACAGCTTTCCAAGACTTGGATAATCGACTGTCAGATATTTGCATTCCTTAAAGTTAATATAACTCGGTTATAAAAACTCAAGCAAATATGTGTCAATTAATTTAAATTTATTGTTTATAGTGTCAGAATTGTTCAATAACAATCTCCCTAACACAAGTCTTTTAAGATCTTATCTTCATAAACATTTTGCTTCACTACAACAATTCCTGTCCCCTTACCTGACTTCATGACCCTTAAATTAGAATTACTACAAAGATCATAGAAAGCCTTTCTTTCTTCATTGTCTAAATTGTACCAACTATATTTGGACTTTGTGTTGGGCATAGTTCTTACATCTCTTTCACACACCTTTAAAAGTACTTAATGTATTATTTAAGGCGGGATTAAAAACACTTTCTTTAATACATCAATATCTGCAATGTTCACATTATTCATAATATATTTTACATCAAGTTTCCTGGTAAATACTTTAATGACCCGAATATCATCAGTAAGATTAGCCCTTTGGGCTGGGAGAAAATTCAACCCCCCCCCTTTTTTTTTTAACATGGAAAGGGTGGCTTCATTAAGTACTTGTTGTATCATTCGGCTTTTCCCGGTTAGGGGTCGCCACAGCGGAACTCCGGTCCGCTAATGATTGGCAGTAGATTTTTACGTGCCGAGTTGCCAGCTCTGACGCACAACCTTCAATGAAGGTACGCCCATTCATGCATGTGCATGCATCCTGCCTTCGCCAAGAATGATACCACAGTATAAGGACAAAATGATTGACTTCAACAATTGGCTAAGCTTCTGGTGTCATTCAAAGGGGATCCAGTATTTGTCTGCCTGGGAAGACATGATCGACAAACCACAATGCTTTGCCAGAGATGGTCTGCACCTGTCACCCCTGGGATTCAGGTTACTGGCTAAAGCTCTTGCCACTCCTATAGTGCCTTTTTTAGGCAAGGTTCAAAGGATAAAGCCACCACCGTAACAAATAGAAGCAGGCAAAATCTGAAGGTAATGCTACTCAATGCTAGAAGTCTAAACCTCAAAATGCACTCTCTCGAGGCACTCTTAAAAATGGAGAACATCGATATCTGTGCAGTAACTGAGACCTGGTTCAAGGCTCCAGAAAGCACCCCTGCAATACCAGGCTACAATTCTTACCACACTTTTCGGCCACAAAACCAGGACTGAAACACTAAAGGTGTCCATATTCACTAAGGATATTCACACCTCCAGGCTAGTTGCCCAACACAATGCATCTGAAATTCTCCAGGTGCAACTAACACTAGGTAAGACTGCAATCCAAATTGTAGCTTGCTACAGATCCCCATCCATGCCCCAAGATTCTCACTACATCTTTCTAAACATACTGGAAAATATTAAGATACAACCAAACACCCTAATACTGGGTGATTTCAACTACCCTGCCATTAATTGGGAAAACTACTCAGGTACCAACTCCTTTTCCCAATGGTTCGTGGAATTCATAAATTCCAACACCCTGGATCAACTAATCCATTGTCCCACCAGGGGCTCCAATATCCTAGACCTAGTCATTACCAACATAGGAGATAGATGCTCCACACTAGTGGTCACCCCCTCATTGGTCAGGTCTGACCATAAGCAAATCACCCTTGACATCCACATCCCACCCCCACCCCCCAGTAATGAAACCTCCTTAAAAAACTTCTCCAAAGCCAACTTCAAGCTACTGACGTCAGAAGTGACAAACTTCACAACACCCACGCAGACGTGATCTGGAAGTTCGACTGCAGAATCCTACACTAAGGCACTGTACGAGCACATCCACTCGTGCATGAATCGTGCCATCCCAAATAAAACCAAGATGCTCATCTCCAAAAAAAGGAAGCCAATCTGGTGGTCCCCTGCTATAAACAAACTATACAACAGAAGGAAGAAACTGTTGCAAAAAAGAGGAAAATCCCAGGATGCAAAAAACTCTCTCACCAGCCTCAGTAAGAAGCTGAGATCCCTCATAAAATCCTCAAAAGCTAGTTATGAAAATAAAATTGCCAAAGATTCCAAAGACAACCACAAGGCATTCTATAGTTATGTCAAAAATCTAAATGGCAATGCTCAGATCTGCTCTGAGTTACAACAGAATGGCATTAAATATACTGATCCCAAGGATATTGCAAATATCCTGGCAGATTGATTTAGTGCCAACTTCACCCCACTCTCACCCCTAAAGGGCCCATCTCAATACCAAAAGATTGCCAAATTCCGATAATCATGGCCACACAGGTAGAAACTTCACTCTTCAAAGCTAAGAATACAACATCAATGGGACCAGATGACATCCCAGGCTGTGTACTATATGAACCACAAAATGAACTGGCACCTCACCTAAGTGTCATGTTCAATCATAGCCTCACCTCAGGCTTCGTGCCCACTGAGTGGTGCACAGCTACAGTTATCCCGCTCCACAAGGGAAGATCCACCTTGGATCCCGGGAACTACCGTCCCATCAGTCTGACAAGCCTGATTTGCAAGGGCATGGAACGCATTATCATGGAACTTATAAACAAAGACATTGGCAACCTTCAAACACTAGACCCCACCCAGTTTGGGTTTGTGAAGGGCCAATCTTGTCTCCTGAATCTGATTGACTTCTTCTAATCAGTCTCCAGAGCTGTGGACGAGGGTAAGGCAGTCCACACAGCCTATCTGGACCTCGCCAAGG
>NC_056739.1:819918687-819998687 GCF_019279795.1 Protopterus annectens
TCGTCAAGGTTTCTCTTGAAGAGGGTTAGTGAGGAGCTCTGCCTAATATAGATTGGAATCTTGTTCCAGAGCATGGAAAGTCTCTGGGACAGGAATCTATCCCTCCATCACATCCTATTTATTGTTGTGGTGAGGTTTAGATCCCTAGAGCATGTGGCTCGAGGGGATATGGTTTTCTTTAGGTGGAGCATGTCCGTCAATTCTGGGTTGGACATGGCCTTGTACATCAGGCATAGATCACCTCTGAGTAGGCGGCATGCAACTGAATACAGCTGGAGCTTCTTCAGTCAAGCTGCATAAGGCATCTGCTTGAGGCCAGTGATTCTCCTGGTGAGGTACTTCTGTGGTCTTTCCAGTTGTTGCAGGTGTCTTGTAAGGTACATCCCAAATGGGGCATTGTGCTCTATGATGGGTCTGATGAGTGATGCGTAGAGGGGCCCAATGACCACTTTCGATCTGGATGCAAACCCTTTTGTGATTAGGTGGGCCACATAGAAGGATTTTCTAACCACTTTGGCAATGTGATTATCAAAGGAGAGGTTACTATCTAGTTGGGTCCCCAGATCCCTTACTACGTCTTCCGTATTTAGGGGGCTACCACCTATGTGGTAGTTTGTGGGTACTTTGTTTTTTCCAAAGGGGATGACTATGCACTTTTTGGCATTTAGCTTGAGGCCATGGTTTTGACACCAGGTATCTGTCTCAGTGAGACCCTTTTGGAGGATGTTTGTGTCAGCAGGAGAGTCAATTATAGCCCCTAGTTTGCAGTCATCTGCGAACTTGGTCAGCTGTTGTCCTCCTGTGCTTGCCTGCACCTCTGAGAAGTATATGCCAAACAGGAGGGGTCCTAAGACTGAGCCCTGGGGAATGCCACTTGTAACTGGTTTAGAGTCAGATCTAGCTCCCGCAACTCTTACCATGTAGGTTCTGTCAATGAGCCAGTTGGCAACACATCTCGTAAGTAGGGGTTTATGTTCAGGCTGGTGAGCTTGTCTATAATACCTGAGTGGGGAATGGTGTTGAAGGCCTTTGCGAGGTCTAGGTAGGCTATGTGGACCACCTTTCCCTCATCTATAGCCTTGCTAACAGCCTCAAAGAAGTCCACCAGGTTTAAGAGGCATGTTCTGCCCTTAACAAAGCTGAACTGGGTGGGGTCCAGTGTTTGGAGGTTTCCTATGTCACTTTTAATGAGATCCATGATGATGTGCTCTATAGCTTTGCAAACCAAGCTTGTCAGGCTTATAGGGTGATAGTTCCCGGGGTCCACTGTGCCTCCACCTTTGTGGAGTGGAATAACCGTTGCTGTGTGCCACTCTGTGGGCATGTAGCCTGTGGAGAGGCTGAGTTTAAACAGTGTGTTTAGGTGAGGGGTTAGTTCATCTTTGAGCTCATGTAGGACACAGCCTGGGACACCGTACGGTCCCATTGATGCTGTGTTTTTGACTTTGGAGAGGGCTGTTTTAACCTGAGTGTCTGTGATTTCAGGGGCACTACATTCTTCTGGTATAGTTATGGGTCCTTTTGGGGGTGAGAGATGGGTGAAGTTTGCACTGAACCTGTCTGCCAGGATGTTGGCTATATCGGTCGGTTCAGTGTATTTTGTGCCATTCTGCACTAACTCTGAGCAGATCTGAGAACTGCCACTTAGATTTTTGACATAGCTAAAGAATGCCTTGTGGTTATCTTTGCAGTCCATAGCAATTTTTCTTTCAAAGCTAGCCTTGGATGATTTTATGAGGGAACGTAGTTTCTTGCTGATACTGATCAGGGATGTCTTCCTTTCTTGGGATTTTACTCTTTTCTGTACTAGTTTCCTCCTTCTATTGTATAGCTTGTTTATGGCAGGGGTCCACCAGACTGGTTTCCTTTTCTTGGAGGAATAAGTCTTGGTTTTGTTTGGGATAGCATGATCCATGCATTCTTGTAGGTGCCCGTAGAGTGCATTAGTAAAGGATTTTGCAGCTTGGGCAGCATTATCCTTTAGCATGGGGGCTTTGAAACTTCCCACCTCGGTCTTAAGTAACGTGAAGTTTGCTTTTGAAAAGTTTTTCACGGTGGTTTCTTTGACCGGGGGTGGTGGCGGA
The DNA here is from genome assembly GCF_019279795.1 of Protopterus annectens. Taxonomy (NCBI): domain Eukaryota; kingdom Metazoa; phylum Chordata; order Ceratodontiformes; family Protopteridae; genus Protopterus; species Protopterus annectens. Next base: position 819,920,772 of record NC_056739.1, read on the forward strand.
ATGTAGATATCCAGGGTGATTAGTTTATGGTCAGATCTAACCAGCGAGGGGCTGACCTCCGGTGTGGAAAACCGGCCGCCCATGTTGGTGACGACCAGGTCCAATATGTTGTCACCTCTGGTGGGGGTGTTGACCAGTTGATCCAGGGCATTTGAGTTTATAAGTTCTAGGAAATGTTGGGCAAGGGAGTTTGTACTTGAGTAGTTCTCCCCGTTAATGTTTGGGTAATTGAAATCACCCAATATCAGGGTGTTTGGTAGGACCTTTATGTTTCCCAGTGTTTCCAGGAATGCGGAGTGGGGGTGGTGGGTGAATTGTAGCAAACTATAATTTGAATAGCAGTTTTGCCGGTTGTTAGTTGCACGTGGATGATCTCTGAAGCATCGTGCTGTGCCACTAACCTGGAGGTGTGGGTATCCTTGATGAATACGGATACTCTCCTGCCTTTTGTATTTTGGTTTGGGTTTTGTGGCCGAAATGTATGGTATGAGTTGTAGCCTGGTAGTGCTGGGATGCTCCCTGGAGCCTTAAACCAGGTTTCTGTTGCTGCACATATATTGATTTTGTCCATACTGAGGAGTGCCACGAGTGCTTGCATTTTGAGGTTTAGACTTCTGGCATTGAGAAGCATTGCCCTCAGTTTTTTGTTACTTGTGCTATTTACGGTGGTGAGTTTGTCTTTTGAGCCTTGCCTAAAAAAGGCACTATGGGGGTGGCAAGAGCCTTGGCCAGTATTCGAAAGCCTAAGGGTGACAGGTGCAAGCCATCTCTAGCGAAGCAGCGTGGCTTGTCGAGCATGTCATCCCAGGCTGACAGACACTGGATCCCCTTTCAATGACACCAGAAGCTTAGCCAATTGTTGAAACTGATCATTTTTCTTTATACCGTGGTATCATTCTTGGTGAGGGCAGGATGCTACTCAGGGTCAGCGTCATACTGGCCTGGACTACATGATCAGAGAGCATACAATTACTAAATTTGTAAAACTGTTTAATTTCAATGTAGGTACAGCAGCAGCTTCAAAAGTCCCAAAATATGTGCACTGCACTCCATTCCTGATACACAGGATGCCTCATGCTTTACTACAGAGGATGACACATCAGTAGCTTCCACAGATTCCTCTACTGAAATGCCAGAAGAGGACTAACATGGATCATCCTGATAGGAATTAAAGCTTGTAAAATCCACCTCCACATCACCAAGAGAAATATCACCACTGCCACTTTAATCCTCACAAGGTTTCATTTACAGACATTCTTCAGTGTCAGCCATCACTGCCATGAGTTCAGAGTTCATATCATAAGAAAGTAGAATGAGGATGTAGTATCACTGCAAATTAAAACTCAAAGTCACACAATGTAAGAATGTGAAAAACAAATACAACCAGGCAACCATATGAGCAACTACAATAAATGAGATTTTTGAAGATCACCAATATACGCCTCAACACTAAATGGAATGCTTATGACTGACGCTCTGTGTTGCTTTAGGGCCATTTCTTACTACACAGCAGCTTTAGGACTCTGCTACTCCTGACCAACACAATTTTCAGACTCTACTTTCACACAAAATTACTTTTTGTAACTATTTCAGTTGCTTACCTTTTTTGTCTAGTACAAACATCTGCAATTGCTTTCCCTCATTCTCCTTCTCCTAAATGTATCATTTCTCCTCCTTCACAGACCAACCCCCTTTTCTCCCAGACCTCTCTCTTCTCGTCCTCTGCAGTCCAACCCCCCCCAACCACTTCTAAACGTCAACTATCCTTTTCTCATTGCCAGCTGGCACTATTTGCACATATTCTAAATATTAAGTGCATTTCACACTTGCCTTTCCTTTACATTTTTAGCCTCTGTGTAGCCATCATAGCACATTTTTGATTTGTGTGAACTATATTACTATATTTATGTTGCAAATCTGTTCTTTTTAATGCCTGGATACCCTAAAAGGGTTCATTTGGATCAGTACTCTACCACGGGTAATTTTTAATCTACTGTTTATAAAAAAAATCAGGATCTCCTTCGATAACCTGTCCTTTCAGGAGGCTTGGTAAACAGCACATGAAACAGTGGAAGTGGTATAAATGAGGCCTGCAATGCAAAACAAATTCTCTGGAAATACTGTGTTATATTGTCAGGCTAATCAATGTAGCTAGCTCACTAGGATTTAAAAGTATACATACCTTATATACTAGAAAAACAATTTAGAGTTTAATTTAATGAAGGTAGTGTGATGTGAGGAACAGCAATTAACCTGAAGACATCAGTGGAACATCTCTAACTTCACAAATATATGAAGTTATTTCAATCCACAATACTCATCTGAAAGGCCATTGATTAGACACAAAACACAACTGCTAATGCTGAAACCTGGTTTAATTGGTACTATCTCAATATGCGAACAGTAGCACTTGCTTCGAGTTATGACAGCAACAGCTCATCTGTTAAGACACAAAGCTCTACCATATACAGTGGTTACCATATGATCTTACAGGCATTTCTTGCAGTTTAGGGTACAATAATAGTCAGCACTTCAACTTACAATGTACACTACGCAGGAGTAACTAGTAAGTATGCACGAATCTTCAGATGTACTCTGCAATAAGGTTATTTATAAGTCATGACAATTTCTTTCATAAGGAAAATGCCCACTGCCTACCTTGCAGTACAAGGCAAATATTAAACCTACATACTGTATACAGCAAGGATACCACAATACAAAGACATGGAAGATACTCTAATACTGGGTGATAAGAATGGTTTTATCATGCTGTGAGCCAGTATCAGAATTCAAGACATTGTATGCTGTCTCCACTTGGAAACTACAGGGAAGTCACACAACTAAGGAGCAGGGATTTATTACAGTTTGATTTTTCTGAAGTTCCCCTCCCATACCTTTTCTCTTATCCATTCATTTAAAAACTCTTCACATATCCCTTAAACTTACTTCACTATGATCTTATTCAACTCATCCTATCTGCATCTATTGCCATTCTACTGTACTTCACAATGCACACTTACAACAGCCCACCGTCTGCTTACCATCACTCTTCTGTACTTTGTAAACTCCATTCTGCAGCTCTTGTCCCACTGATAGCAGCCACATCACTCCTCTATGAACACTGTATATAAAGCTAACCCTAGAACGCAGTGTTACTAATGGACCCTGTACTCTAGCTGCTCTACTTATTTCCTGTGCATTTTTCACATCTTACTCTGTTCTCTCTTGTTGCTGACTTAAGGCCTTCAGCCATGTCTGTAACATGTACAATGCAAACAAGGAATCTCTGTACTGCAGTAGCTGTACTTTGGTGTTTTAACTTTAAATATATCATTTCTTTTCTTTTTTTGTTTAATAATTAAGACTACCTACTCCTTGCTCTAACACACTCTTTTTGATTTCCAACCTTTAAGTGACAGTGGTCTGTAATGTTATCAGACTTTCACTTCTCTTCCTTACATTAACTTTTTGCAAACTTAATGTTCTATGCGGAACTTTTCTCCCAGGCCTCCACTGAAAAGGGTCCTGTGCCCAAATCTGATAATTCTAGTAAACAGATACTAAAGCACAGCACACCAAACAAATTGCAACAAATCCATGTTTCTCAGTTATGCAAGTTTCCATGTGGCTTCCAATTGATCGTGCACTCAAGCAAGGGATCAGCAGCATGCAATTTTAACATCTACCAAGCACTATTACATAAATAAAACATTAAGACCTAATGGGAAATAGAAAGGCATGAAGAAACATCTTCTTGGGACACCAAAGGAAGAACGCATCCCAGGTGATAGTGACTGTTTCAAAGTTTGCTAACTTTCACAAGGAACAAAATGTAGCCTCTTTCAATGTGCATGTAATTTTCCATTTGATCACTTCTACATGCCATACAGTGCAGGTTTATGACTTCTCAGGGGATGTACACGGACATAAGCAGTGGCAAAAAATACAGCTAGATGGTCAGTGACAACCTGTAGCCATGTACTTTGACATTATATACTTCAACTAACTGTATATTTATGGACTATAATTATAATTGCATATTGTGCTTCTTTAGTTCAACATCCACAGTGCAAACATACCTCACTCCTATATTCCATCAGCGTTAGTCTTCTGCATACCCATGGCACACCCCAAGATAAAAGATGATGTGGTGTTGCAAAAATGTTAGTCATGCCTTTACACCCAATAGACTTACCAAGACACTGCAAAATTTTCTAAATTGCAGTGGCAGTAATGTTTTATCTTCCCTCTCATCTCAAACTACAGTAATGCTCTTGGCCTGCTCCTGGTATTAAGACATTCATATTCTAGGATACAGGCTGCATTGTTCATACTTGGAGCTCTGACAGAATTAGTACTATTCCCCTTCTTCCAAACTACAAATGTAACTGCTGAATTGCTGCTACATTACCACCACCAAGGTGTTTTCCCACTCTGGGAGAGCAATACAGAAAAGACAAACCCAGACAGTACTTAGGCGAAGCACAGGATGTACCATTCATCTTGGCATGGATAACCTTCCATTTAAGTTAACCCAATTCTGACAGTGTGACTGTCAGTTTGGGATAATTCTTCCTATTAGGAGGGTAAAACTTCAATATTTGAAAATGTGTGATAAGGGACCTGGGGACCCAGGTGGACAGTAGTCTCTCCTTTGATAATCACATCGCCACAGTAATCAGGAAATCCTTATACATGGCACACCTTATCACAAAAGGGTTCTCATCTAGGAAGAAAAGAGGTCATTGTTCCCCTCTACTCGATACTCATTAGACCCATTATAGAGTACAACGCCCCTTTTGGAATGTACCTCACAAGCCATAAGCAGCAGCTGGAAAGGCCACAGAAGTACCTCACAAAGAGGATTACTAGCCTCAAACAGCTGCCCTACACTGACCGTCTCAAAAAACTGCAGCTTTACTCCGTAGCATATTGCCTACTCAGAGGTGATCTCTGCCTAACATATAAAGCTATGTCGAACCCAGAGCTGTTGGACATGCTACACCTAAAGAAATCCCAATCCCTCTGAGCTACCCGCTCTAGGGACCTAAACTTTGTCACCACAATAAACAGGACATGCTGGAGGGGTAGATTCCTGTCCCAGAGACTTCCCATACTCTGGAACAAACTACCCATCTATGTCAAGCAAAGTTCCTCATTAGCACTCTTCAAGACAAATCTTGATGAGTAGATGGGAATTAGGAAATACACCCCGGGATCACTTCTGTGGCTCTGCTTGACAGGGGTACAGGAAAATAACTTTCTTGGGTGGCAGAAGCCAGGGAACCTTGTTGGCTAGGCTTACTTAGGCCCTTGGGACGATAGCCTAGTACCTACCTATGAACCTATGGTAGATTTGTAGTACTAAGGTCCTAGTGGCAAGGGAGTGTGATTACATTGGCATGTATTTATATTCCACCTAAAACTGCCATAATGGAGCTTATGAAAATTCTGAGAGAAATAATTATATTTCAGAAGGGAATATTACTTATAGGTGGGGACTGGAATTTGATTTGCAGCAGTAAAGATTTGTCTGGGTGGCCCAGTAGGGGAAATATAAAAAAGAGGGTAGATTCTTGAAGAAATTTATAAAAATATTTGGCATGGAAGATGTCGATTCAGTAGTAGGAGATCAGAGTGAATTTACATATTCCCCAAGATACAAAAACTATGCTCACACAACTAAAATAAAAATGCAAGATAATGAAATAAAATGAAATAATGACACACTGGTGCTTTCCCACCTGTTTAAAACAGAGGAATTAGGGAATGGGTAGTGGAAATAATTCAGGAGTTATTAGAGAAGACAGAAATTTCTTCTGAAAATATAGCTAGGGAGTGGGATAAAATTAAAGTAAAAATACGGTGAAAATAAAAGAAATGGTTAAAAGGCAACAAGAATTTTTCAGAGGAACACATATTAAAGTATTACAGAATAGGGGGAATCTCACAGAACAAGAGGAGGAACAATTACAGAATGATAAGCAGAAAATAAAGGATTAATGTTATGTTATGGATAAGTTTAGACAGACTGGTATTAAGCAACTGTTTTTTTTGGTAATGCCAGAACACAAAAACAGAACAATGACTCACTCAACAAAACAGAAAGGGTTGTTGCCAAGCTTAGGGAACCTATAACAAGGAAAATAAAAGCTCCTGTAGAGGTACTTCTTCGGAATACTTCGGAAATTTTATAAAAGTCTGTATAAAGCAGAGAAATATGGAGATAAATAAAAAATACAAATGGAAATGTTTATGGAACAATTAAATATGCCATGGTTAGAGGTAGATGAGGCTTAATTACTAAAAGTTAGGATAGGAAGAGAGGAGATAAAAATGGTGATGTATAACCAATCCACAGGGAAGTCCTCAGGATTACATGGTATTCCTGTGGAAATCTGGAAGCTAGGAAGGAAAAAAAAAACAAAGATCTAGAAGGTTTTGTTTAACAGTATTTTAAGAGGAAGAGCACCAATATCATGGAAGAAAGTGGTGGCGGTGGTTGTAATACCTAAAGAGGGTAAAGACCCATTAGATCCAGCTTCATAGGCCCATTTGAATCCTAAACCATGGTTAAGAATTTATGTCTATGATGGCTAGAAGAATGACAAAAGTGATGCCAAAATTGACAGAAATTAATACATGTGGTTTTCTGGAGGAGAGGCAAACATATGACAACATTAACAGAACAGTGATGATCCAGAGGGATGATGAATGCAAGAAAATACCACTGTTGTTGGTGGGTCTTGATGCAGAGAAAGCATTTGATAGAGTAAGGTGGGAGTTTATGAGCAGGGCAATGGAAGCATTTGCATTTCCTGATAAAAATTACAAGGTTGTCCTCTTTTCCCTTTGCACTACAGTTGGAACCATTGGCAAAGAAAATAAGAGACTCAGGAATTCAAGGATATAATTGGTATGGTAGTCATGAAAAGCTGGCTCTATTTTCAGATGATATTTTATACCTGATAAAATCAGAAAAGGACATTTTAGTGTTGGGGAAAATTTTGAGGCAGTTTCAAATCTTTTTGGGATACAAAATTAATGAAGCTAAAACAATGGCAATAGCTGTAAATTATGTACGCACACACAAATTGGTTCAGCGATACCCCTATTTATATGGACATGATAAAATGAAGTACTTAGGAGTACGGATTAAAAAGGATTTTGGTGTGGCAGCTAAGGACATCATGTGGGGAACACACTAAACAAAAGATTAAAAAAAACTGAGAAATTGGAAGCTGTGTTATATGGATAGCAAGATGCAAGCAGTTAAAATGTTCAGTCTCTCTAGTTTTATACGCAAGTCAGACATTTTCATCAACCAAAGTTGCTTATAGCAATTAATAAAGAGCTGAAGGATTTTATCGGGGGGGGGGGGATAGCAAGAGTCAAGTGGGATAAGCTGACTCTTCCAACAGAACAAGGCAAATTGGGATTACTCGATTTGAAGGGGTATTTCAGAGCTACACAGTTAAGGCTCCAACTACAACTATGTCAACATGGTTTGGGATGTATGTTTGCAACTAAAATTATTTCAGAATGGTTTTCATTTACATCAGTGTATGACTGCCTATGTCACATGTGATAATTTAATAAAGATGTTTGTTTAAAAAATATGAGGCAATTCTCACATTGCCATAGGATACAACGTACTATAAGGCTGTCAGCAGAAGGATCAGTCCATTAATCCTTTTACTGCCAGCCCTGTACAAGGAGGATCAGTCCAGTGTCTCCCCATGATGACCGGTGCTGCCTTGTGATGCAGATTAGTGAAGAAGCAGGGAGAATTTTGTTCAACTATTCTGGCAGAGACAACAGCGGCTCTGCATAGGAAGTACTAACCTAAACCCAATGATGAAAGTAAAGTCCAACCCCAAGCGCTCTGAGATACTCACTCTCACTTAAATAAAAAAAACACAATTTGTTTATTTATTTAAATTTGTTTACTGCGGAAGTCAGTATTTTAAACAGTGAAACAATCAGAGAAATGACAGTAATAAATCATATAACATTATCACAGTTTAAGTTAGTAATAAAACTAACAGGATCACTTAGTAAAATATATTTTGACAGTTACACCTAGTATCAAAAAAACATTCAGTGCAGTAGTATCTCAGAGATACAACAGCTTAATACACAATGGAGTAGTGTCTCTTACTTAAATCCAAGATGGCCTGAAACTACTAGGCCGAATAGACCACTCAAAGAAAAAAATAAAATGAAGAAATGGCATTCAAGCTATAATGAAAACGTTACAGATCTAAATGGCTAAATCAATAAAGACAAGTATAGACACAAATTGTACATTCCTGGCTTTTTCTTCAATTTTAAAATCAGCATTAAGTCAAACAGTGAATGCACATGATGCAGGCCCTTGCAGTCTTTTCAGAAAGGCAAGGCTGAGCCAAACTCTGGGCAGTAAGTATTAAAGAAAATGAACCAATGAAAAATGACAAAATCTGAAGCCCAAGTGCACTAAACCGGATTCTGCCCCGAGTAAGTCTACATTTTATTTTATGCTTTGAGTAATCTGTTGGCCTGTTGTTGAGACCATCTTGGAATTAAGTAGTGACTTGACTTTGACAACTGGACTAATGGGTGAGGGAGTCTTCTACCAGACATGGACAACACTGCTATTTCAGCGCCAATGATCTAAGCATTCTCAGGGACTCCATGGCACATCTAAGAAAAAGTCTTTCCATTCATACCTCCCACTCATTCTCCAACCAAGAGGTGAGCAGTAGATTTTCCAACCACCTCGAGTGGGTCTAAAGATATCCAAGCACAGGTTGATGAGAGCAATCAGAAAAAAATATCTGACACTGTTTAAAGTCCCAAAAGGATTGCCTCCTTCTCTACCAATGCCACTTGTACCATAATGTTATAAGCACATTGCAAGAAAGTGCAACAGCTTATAAGAACAGCTATAAAAATGTTCAACAAGGTCAAGGAGTCTGCTCCACAGTTTGTAGATTGTCTTTTTGGGCACCAAAAACAAACACTTGTGACTGTTTATAGATCTCAGTGGTCCAGACATCTGTACTCATAAATCATTCGCTCTCATATTCATACTACTGGCCACCATTCTGTGTCTACTACACTTCCTGTGCTCTATCACCTTCCATGATGCTTATCCACACAACTGCCACAATATGGTGGATGTTTCTTCATTTGAGATTGGGAATAACCACTACCAGCTCAGATCAGTAACCATCTGAAAACCGTCCTGTCCTTTCCTCTGCTCTCTTTCACTCCCTCTCTTACTATATTTGTTTACCATTTCTTTTTGTTTTGTTACACTTTCATGAGCTCAACTAACTACCATATTTCTTCCCTCTTCATAGGTTTTCTTCAGTCGTGAACAGTTAATTTGTCAAGATCTCCATTCTCCTGATTGTCTGGAAGACACTCTGCATTTTCTACATCTAAAGTGCACCTGATACTGCCCCAACACTTAAATTGTATGCATGTTAAATGAGCTTATCTTCATTACTTGTGTGACCCATGTTTAACTGCTGCACATCACCGGGATGCTAGATTTCCCCCACCCCTCCCTAGCTTTTCTCTTTCCCTCCTCTAGTTTCCTTTCCTGATGCAGTCTATGCAACACTAACTGCAGTGGTCAGTAAACGGACATTCTCTCATTACTTTTAATCTGCTCTCAGCTGACTCCATTGCCCTACAACTACAGACTGTCATAATTGGGTTTTCAGCAATTGTGTTATTTTTGTGCAGCAACATCTTACAGCATTCCACTTTGTTAATCAGTTTTATGGTGCAATTGGAAATGCATTTTCAATTTGTAATACATGGTTTGACTTGGTTTCTGATTGTTTTTTCAACAAGGTCACCATGAACAGGATAGGTTTTGTATTACAGTCCCTTTGCCCCCACTACGCTTGGGCTCACTCCTTTCCCCTACCCTAACCCCAATTCCCACCCACCCCCCACTAACCACTGGTCACACCCCCTCCACCAGTTATCCAATCAGAGCAGTCAAACCCATTAACACTTAACCAATCACTATATCAGTGGTTCTCATTCAACCTGCAATAACTACCTACAGTGCCCCCCCTCATTATTTCTTCCCAACACCATCTTTTCAAACCACTACTTAATGCTACCTTATATACTCATTCATCACACCTGACACTTCATTACCCAATACTATTATAATATCACACCTTTAAAACAGCTCCAATACACAACTCTTCTCATTTAAATACACACACTCAAAGGCAATCCCACACACCCTTTGTAAATATACTAATCTAGTCAACAAACTTGCATACCTGTTCCTCTTCAACTCAACCCAGATCAAACTAAGTGGTGACATCCACCACAATCCTGGCCTCAACCCCATAAACAAACCCCCATCTCTCAGAGCTATCCATACCTCTCAACCTTAGAGCAAGAAATCTAGACAAAGTCATAAAGAAAAGTGGGACAAATGCCCAAAAACAGGGACAATTTTTAAAAATTACTCTTATAATCTTAGAAAGTTGACAGAACATGTTTTACATTAGCATGAATTTTCTGAATGGTAAGAAGTCTGAAATTGAAATGCCTGTCATTTTTTTAAAACGTCAGTCTAATGATTTGCCACTAATTTGCCAGAAAAACACAATTTTATGAAAAATAGACCAAAAATAGGAGGCAAAAACCTGGACATTCTGCAAACATTTGTACAGTTGAGAGCTATGCTCCCCAAACATCAATAATCTTCCACACAATAACTCTGTCCACCTTGTCTTAAATAAGGACATGAGAAGCATACTACATAAAACCCATGAACTCCATGTAACTCTCACTCAACACTCCCCTGAACTAGCAATCCTAACAGAGATATGGCTAAAACCTCACATACCAGATAGTGAAATACTAACCCGTGGTTATAACATTCACAGACTTGACAGAACCCACAAGCAAGGAGGTGGTGCAGCCGTAATACACAAACTGTAAAACTGGAATGGCTTCAACTTAACCCCCCCAAATCTCAAGAATACTGAAATACTAATCACCTACCTACATCTTAACGCTAAGAAGCACATCATTACTGCTATCTACATCCCCCAGGTAATAAGTCATCCATTACCGAAGACCTCCTTTGCTGGTGAGCAACCATCTTTAAGTCAAGAAACAATTATAATGGCGGACTTCAATTTGGATTGGCCTACCTGCTCTTCAGTCAATCTCTCCATGGTTTCAATCAAATAGGTCTGTCACCCACCAGATTCAACAAACATGACAAAAACAATCTATTTTAGAGTGTATTCTAACAAACAAACCCTCCCTCTGTCATCAAGCTGGTTGTCTCCCAGACAGCCTAAGAGATCATATACCTACATACCTACTAAGGCAGCATGTAAGCCCTCCAAAAAAATCATTTACAAGCGTATCAGCAACAAAAGGAACTTTTCCACCAATGCCTTTAACTCCCTCCTGAAACAATGTGACTGGTCCCCTTTAAAACATCTTCATCCTGATTAAGCTGTGCAACATTTCAATGATCTATTCCTCAATATCCTAACAACCTAGCTCCCTTTAGTAAGATCCGCACCAACTCTCTGGTTTACTAATGACACCAAGCAGCTTAAAAAAAAACACACACACACAGACAGTGCCTAATGTATCATAAATCCAAAAACCAAGCCTTCTTTCTCACCTTAAGACAATTATGAATCTTCGCTAAAAAAAAACAAATCAGGCAGGACATAAAGCAATACTATACTGCAGTGCAACAAAAATATCTAAATAATCCCCAGAAATTATGGCTATCCATTAAAGATCTGCTAAAGCCTGGAGAGAGCACAACTCCGACCAATTCTACAGACAGTATAACCTCACAATTTAATACATACTTTACAAACTCTATACTCTCCATATTAAAAAAATGAAAGCAATACCCCTCTAATTGTTCCCGTAACGCCAGCAAGAAATCTTAATTCCTTTTTAATCAAGCCACTTTAAACAAACACCATCAACAACCTTCTTTCCAAACTAAAGTCTAAATCCATAGCAGCTGACCAACTCCCTAATGAATTTCTTAGATGAGTAGCAGATGCTCTCTCCAACCCTGTATCCATAAAAATCAGTCATTCCACTGCCAGGCAATACATCACCAAGCTTTAGGAAATATCTCATATCATCCCTCTACATAAAGGGGTACTTCAACACAGTTCAACTATAGGCCTATAGCTATCCTCCCCCATAGCCAAGATACTTGAGAAATGCTTACATACTCAGCTTTTCATCTACTGAACAATAACCTCCCTATCTGCCTCTCAACATGGTTTTAGACCAAAACATAGTACGGTGACTCCTCTTGCTAGTTTTACAAACTCAATCAACCAACCAAGCTTTCTGGATATGTCAAAGGCCTTTGATACAGTATCCCACCAAAAACCACTCAGTGAGCTAGCTTCCTTAAACCTTACCCAGCTAGCCCTCTCTTGGTTTCTCAGCTACTCAAATGACCGCCAACAGGGATGAACTCTCTACACTAATGTCTGTCTCAGTAGGTGTACCCCAAAGCACTATTCTCGGTCCACTACTCTTCACCAACAAACTCAGCACAGCTACCAATATACAACTATAGTACAATACGCAGAAGACCCCACTCATATGCTCAGCCCCCTCCATCCCAGTACTCTTACAAATAACCCAATAATCTTTCCAAGATATCAAAAACTGAGACTCCCAAATGTTTCTCATAAAACAAAGCTTATGCTCTTCACTAATAGCAAAACTCACAATCACTCTCCTTCTTTCTCAATCTACTCTGCAAATAAAACTAAAACTGAACCTGTCAACCACACCAAACTCCTCAATGTCACAACAGACAACAGCCTAACATTTGACAAGCACTTGGCTCTAATGATCAAAAAGGTCCACATTAAGCTAGGTTCACTCTAAACAGTCAAACCCTACCTGACTCCACCAGGCACTCCATAGCCAGGACAGATCTACTCTCCACCTTATTATACACATCTACAATACTTACTAATCTCAGAAAACAGACTCAAACTACAGGCTTGCTATAACAAAAAAAATCACCAAATTTGCTACCAACCTTCCCCATGGAGAACACCTCTACATCAACTAAAATGGCTCAAACTACCCTATCTTCTATCCATTAACCAACTAACTTTCTCTCATTCCATCCTGTATTATCTAGAGTACTGCCCTGCGCAAGAACCTAGTGAATCCCCACACCAACTCCAGACCCCTGAGATCCTCCAACAAACTACTACTTAATGTAACAAAGTCCACTAAGAGACACGGTGATGGTCTGTTCTCTAAACAAATATCCAAGCCCTGGAACTCCGTGCCTCAAACAATAAACATTCCAAACACATCAAAATTCAAACTACTTAGGGAACACCTAACAACTGGCTCTGCCCCTGCTCTAACCCAGACTAAGCATATTTTTCCTCCTCTATCAAACAACCCCACTATTTCCATGTCCCTCAATCCATATTATATCTATTCATTTTCTCCTCATCTACCTCCTAGATCTCCCTGTATTAATCATAAAATATAGTGACAAAATAACTGCAAAATAATTCTCATACAGGTTTGGAAAATACTGTCAATAATTATATGTTCTTGGTACATTTCTAATGCATGTCTTACTCATTCGTTGTCCTCTTGTTGTACCAACAATATCACCATAATATCCAGCAACTGATCAGTCACGTCTTCTCAAATGTCATGTACTATCTTGCATCCAAATAGTTTAACTTGTCTTTCTCCACTACTGAATCCACTTCTATAGACTTGCACCTTGTTTTTAAAGAACACTCAATGTACTCAAGGCTCTTTTTATTGTAATTGCAATTCTTTAATATTGGTTGGTATTCAATTACTTGTTTGTTATAATGTCTGCTTATCTGCAATGTGTTATTTCCACAATGTATTTTCATCTGCTGTGGAGCATGTCTCCTCAGGCCTCCTCTGAAAAAAGGACACTGGCCCAGTAGGACATTCCCAGTAAGCAAATGTAAAATAAAATAAATGTTGGGACTTGCTATAGCTAGTCCTGAAACACAGAATTAATGGCTGAAAAAGCAGACTTACATACATTGTCAGAGATCGCTATTTACCAGAATATTCCTCTTTCCCGTAGATATGACAATCTCGGAGTTGGTATACATAAGTTCGGGGGTCTGGTGGGCTTGCACCCCACATAGGCAAGTAAAAAGGATCAAGTCCCCCAGACAAAAAGTTAAAGGAGAAAGGTGATCCTAGATATTCTCTCTCTTCTCCTGGATTTGCGGTCTTTTTTCAGCATATTGGTACTCAGCATTTCTACAGTTGACATTAACAGGGAACCATCCAGTTTCACTACAGCCTTAAGGATGTTCAACAATGCATGGCAGTGGTATCACAGTATCTTCTGTGTGAGAACCAGGTAGAATTTCCTTACCAGGATGGCTGCTTGCTGGTGTTGTGGTACTATTCAAAATAAATTAACACCAGTGTGGAAAGTTTAAACTCCGTACCATGCACAGCATATCTTTCATAAGGGCAATGATAAATAACAGTCAAGTTTATTTGTCTCTGGGCACTGTGCAGAACATTTGCAAGCCGTCTTTTCCCTAACCTCAAAGCATTTTCTCACCAGCTTTGGGCCATGTGGTGGCGATAATGTTTGTAGTAACACAAGCTAGTTTGCTTATAGCAATCTTACAATAGAGTGCTTCAAAATCAGTGATCTCAGCATTCTGATCTCCACAAAGACAGCAAAGACTCCCAAACCATGTTGTTAACAGTCTGTTTTTCTATTCTCAAATCGACAGTCTCCTTTGCGGCAATCCCTTCACTTTCCTTTTTCTCAGCTACAGCCACTGTAGACGATCTTCATTTTAGTAGTGGTAGGGGTTATTCCCTGTCCCTAATATTGTAGTGGGCATATGGTCCATCTGAAGTGGTCTCTTTAGAAGTCATTCATGTATATGAATTTCCTAGAGTTGATAAATCGTAATACTCCACACTTTACAGAAAACTCTCCTTCCTCATTTAGAGTTCATTTGGGCAGTATGGCTGTGCTGTGTTCTCTTATGTCAAGCAAAGAGGGAGGTACAAAATACCACCCATTTTCTTGCATAACACCAAGTATAATATTAGACATTCTTAACCCAGTATTTCCTCGTTGCCACAAGTATTTCTGGGTTAGTCAACTCTCTATCGGAGAGTCCCAGAGAGTGGTTTCCTTAGTCCAGTTATAGCTCTGCTTCCCTGACCAATGGCACATTTCAGATTCATACTGCTGCTTCCTCCAACCAACATTTATAGCAGTGATGTCTTAGCCCAGGAATGATCATGGGTGGGGGGGGTTAATGTATGTTCCAACCCCTCACTTCTTTCGATGATCAGATATATTTATAAGACCATGTTTCAGAATACCAACACAATTACATTCAACCCTTTTAACCCTGGCAACACTTGAGCAGATTTCAACTGGAAACTCTTCTCAGGTTATGTAGAAGGAAAACTCTGCCCTCACACCTCTTAGGCAGGATGCATCCAAAGCTTCAGGTACTGAAGCTAATATCTGGACTGTTCTGCTTCCACTGATAGCCAGAAGCAAAGGTTTATCATTCACAGTGTGATTATTCTGTCTTTGGCTCAGATTCCCTCTACCCAGAAGACTTGGAGACAACTGGAAATGACTTTCATTTTCATCTACTCATTACAATGAGGTACCCAGGATTCTTCGATGTTTCTCAATTTTTTTATTTTGGTTAGAACTATTCCTCTGTTAAGTTATATATTACTACCCCATCTTTCATGCTAGACAGGTTGCCGTCATTAGCATCCCTTAAAGTGTTTAAGGCATCTCTTAAGAGAGCTTTACTTTTGCACACAAAACCCATTTTTTTCCTGGGAGCTCTATTTGCTATTTGAGAAATGGCTTTTCCTGCTGAAACAAGTAGCATTTGTGGAAGTGAAGCTTTTGGCATAGAAACTTTTTTGGAGAATAATTATTTTGCATTGTGTAGATGCTCACATACACCCCAGGTATTATGTGAACAGAATTTAAGGCATTCAAAACAAATAATCAACTCTTAAATGTCCTTCTGAACACAGATGCAAATTCTAGCTGGAGGTCGCCAAGCTTTTTCTTGGCTTATAACTGCTAAATTCATTTTCCCTCCTTTACAGTAACAAAGGAAGGAATTACCTAACTTGCTGAAAGCTCATCCATATAAAGCCACTGACATCTTGCTGGCCCTTTTGAAATGCATTTAGGAGTATATGCAAGACATTTGTTCTGCAGTAACTTGCCCTTGCTGGAACACCTTTATTTAACATTACTAAGCACTGCTTCCAGGTACAGATCTGCTTTTGGCACTGCAGTGATCTAAGGAACATTTCACAAGGACAGCCACCTAGGAGGTTTGGGAAGGAATCCTGTCATAATGATTACAAAAAAGACAGTTTGGTTAGCAGATATGAATGTTGTGTACCATTTATGTCAAATCAACTTAGAGAATTCAGTTTGCAATGATTGTCATCACCTTCACTGTCCTGAAATATGTTGAGAGAGGTTAGTGATTCCTGGCCTGCTATCCCATACTCCCACTCTTCAGCTTTTTTCTCCTAAGCTCGCTTTGTCTACTGGCCCAGCCCTCCTGGACATCCAATACCATTTCCAGGATAGCAAGTCTCACTCTGTTTGCCTGACTCCCTACAGGGACAGTTCTATCTTTCTCCCAGAAGAGAGAGTAAAAGGATTAAAGAAAGTATGTAACAAGCTACTATCCCTACTGCAATTTACTTGAGAAATTGTTATATCACTTGCCTAGTGCTAGTAAAGGATCCCAGCCAGAATCACCTGCAGCCATACCCTTCTTACTGTGAACTCCCCTCATACCTGCCTCATCCCTGGCTCCTGTTCCCTATTTCAGAGCTGCCTTCCTTCCTACACCTATTGCTCTGCTTTAGTGGTTCCTCTCCTTACAAATTTGGGTTCTGTCCACTAGGTGGCAGTGTCTACCCATCTATAGCCCCTTTTCCCTCACTCATTCCCATGCACTACAATAAAACATATAAATAGTCTTCTCTCTCTTAACTGCTAAACAACAGTTCTACCCATCTCCACCTCTGGAATCTGCTTTCTCCTTTCCCTCTGTACTGCACCCCAAGAATCCCATTAGCCACCCTGCTTACCTTCCTCTCTAATTACCTTCACCAGACTGATTGTTTTTCACACTGTCCTGCTGCCTACCTTCCTTGGGTGTATCCCGCTCCATTCGCCCTGCGGGCTCACTCCGCTCCCCTACCCTACTCCCAAATTCCACCCACCCCAGTGCATCTACACTTATACTCACCTAACCACTCCTACTTCCTCTTTACCTATTACACCCCTCCCCTTTCACCACCATACTCTTCCTAACCCCTTCCCCTACATACCACACCCCTCTCCTACTTACTCTCTACCTATTCAACTCCACTCCTTTCCACCATCTTCTTCATACCCTCTCCACCTATAACCCATCTCCTCATACTTCCCTTCATATTAAACAACACAAAATCTATCTCCTCATACTTCCCTTCATATTAAACAACACAAAATCTATCTCTAACCCTTTTCCCTACACTACATATTCTACTCTATCAAAGCCTCAACATGCTTACAAAACTTATATCATACTCAATCCAACTACTACTACGTCTGAACCTTACCTATCTCCACTACCTTACCCAGCCCAACTCCACTAATCACACACCATCACTTCACACAACCAGCTCACTCCCTTCAACTCACTTACACTCATTTGTCTCAATCTCCCCTGGACTGTATCCCATTAACAACCATCTATTTTTCACTACAAACTATTTTTTATTTTTATTTATTTTACATTTGTTAACCGGGCTAGTCTAGCTGGATATATGTCCATTTTCAGTAGAGGCCCGGGGAGAAAAGCTCCACAGATACTAAATTACAAGGAGACAAATAATAAAACAAATTCAGTACAAAAAGAATATATGTTTAGGGGGTGTGTAGGGGAATGAATGGAAGACCAATTAATATTAATACTAATCAATACTTGTAAACTTTCCAGCCCCTCCCTAATCTCCAATATCCACACAAATCAGACATTATACAGCATACAAACAAAGCAATCCAAACACCTCATCACCATAATTCAACACCTAACAAGCATACTTCTATCTGGAGATATACACCCTAACCCAGGCCCTAACATCACTTCCCCTACATCTAAATCCATCCTGTTAGCATCTCTAAATGCCCAAAGCATAGCTAACAAAATCCCAAAATCCGTGCTTGGCTTCTCCACAACAAACCTGACATCTTAGCTATTTCTGAAACCTGGTTAAAACCTCACATAAAAGATGCTGAAATAGTACCACCAAACTACTCTATCATCAGAAAGGACAGGGCCAACAAAAAGGGTGGTGGGGTAGCTCTACTCTACTCATCCACCCTTTCCATTACTCCCTATAACAAACTCATCCCTCACTTCTCCAATGCAGAATTAGTATTAGCACTATTTCAATTAAATAAACACAAACACATTTGCATAGCCTCACTTTACATTCCCCCGGGAGACAATATCTCAGTACTTGAGGATATCCTATCTTGGCTTTCTACCAATATCAGTAATGAAACTATTATCATGGGAGACACAAATATTAATTGGTCTTCCATTCATTCCCCTACACACCCCCTAAACATCAACCTATATAAGTACTCTCAGCTCATCAACCTCACTACCAGGCCCTCTAAAGACTTCTCCAGTGGCAGTACCCTAAACTGGATCTTAGTCTGTCACCCTCACTACTACACTGATAGTGGAACTGTTCCTGATTCCCTCAGTGACCACCTTCCCATTTTCACCAGACGTCTTCCATCTCCACTACATGTAACTCATAATTACATCAGCACTCGATGCCTAAAAAAACTTCAATCCAATAACCTTCTCAGATTCCCTAAAATCTATAAATTGGAACCCCCTAAAAACTCTACCCCTGGATAATGCTGTTGCACACTTCAATACAACTTTCATAAAACTGCTGGATAGCTTTGCCCCATTAAAAACCAAAAAAATAAGAAACACCACCCCCTGGTTAACAAAAGACACACTAACTGCCATGCGACGCAGAGACAAAACCTGGGCACAGTACCAAAGAAACAAAACTCCCACCACCCTTAATGAATTCAAATCATTTTGTAATACAGTTAAAAAGTTTATCACAGCAGATAGACAGAATTACTTCTCCTCACTCCAAAATAGCCATAAAACCAATCCTCAAAAATTCTGGAAAGGGATCACTACTCCTAAAACCTGGCTCAACGGAAAACCCATGCCCAGACCCAAATACACTAGATATAGATCTGGCTACTCAATTCAACTCCTTCTTCATAGACTCTATTTCCAAACTAACCTCATCTTTCTCTAATAACTCCTCACCCCCCCTACTTCTGCATCCCCACTCTTGTCTCCCCCTTTATCCCCAGTCTCTCAACTCCCACCATTCTCCCTAAAACCCATTCCTGCTTCTACCATAAGAAAACTCCTGCAAAAGCTGAAACCATGCACCAATGACTCCGATAACATTCCCTCATCCTTCCTCAGCATAGCTGACAAAGCCATTGCCTTTCCCATCAGCATCCTAATCAATCACTCTATTCAAGATGGTCTTGTACCCAAACTCTGGAAAAGGGCTTACATCATTCCCCTGCAGAAAGGAGGCAATAATAACAATATTACTAGCTTTCTTCCCATCACCATCCTCTCTCCTATATCAAAACTCCTAGAGAAATGTATCCATCTTCAACTCCTTCCCTATCTCCTAGATAATAACTTACTAATTTCCACACAACACGGATTCAGACCTGGTCACAGCACCATGACTGCCCTCCTTTCCTTCCTGGAAACTGTAAATAAAGCCAGAGATTCTGGCTCTACTGTATCTACCCTCTTTCTTGACCTCTCTAAGGCCTTCGATACTATCTCTCACAACCTTCTCCTGATTAAGCTGTTTAACCTAAACCTATCCCCTTCCTCTCTCAATTGGTTCACCAGCTATCTCTACAACAGGCAACAAGCTGTCAAGTGGAAAAAGCCATCTCCTCTTTCCTTAACACACCCACTGGTGTCCCCCAAGGTTCCATTTTGGGTCCTCTCCTTTTCAATATATTCATAAATGATTTCTTCCACTCAATTCCTCATGCTAAACTTATTCAATATGCAGATGATTCTAAAATTATCTGTGCAGCCTCATCCATCCCCACTCTCTTAAAACTGACTCAAGACGCCTTCTCTACTACAGAACAGTGGATGAAGGACAATCATCTAGCACTCAATGCATCAAAAACCAAACTTATGGTATTTACCCCCTCAAAAACCAACACCATTGATAGAAAACTACTCTCCATCACCAGCCAGAATAGCACACGTCTTGAATTGGTATCTGAAACCAAACTACTAGGAGTCCAGATTGATGACCAACTTAAATTTAAAAACTTGGCATGCTCTACCGACACACTCGATTCCTCACTACATCTACTAAGCTCCCTCTCACTACTACATTCCTCATCCCTTCCCTCCTTTATGGTGCCCCTCTCCTAACAAACCTACAATCATCTCTCAAAACAAAACTGTCCTCCTGTTATAATAAAATTGCCAAATTTGCCACTAGCCACAAATCATCTACCTCATGACTGTGCATCTCTCCACAAACTTAACTGGCTAGAGCTTCCCAACTATCTCTCCTATACACAGCTCACTTTTGCTCACAAACTCATTTTTCATCCCTCCATATGTCCCTCCCTCAGCTCTACCTTTAAAATGCACCTGCCACAAAGACTTCTAAGATCTAATAACCAAAACCTAATAGAGATGTACAAACCCCTTCACTCTCCAGGACAAAACCTCCTGTCCTTTGCCCTGGCACACCTATGGAACTCCCTTCCTCCCTCCATCTGCATCACCACCAACCTCCCTGCTTTTAAAAAATCACTGTGCTCACATCTAACATCCTCATGGGAATGCTCCTGCTCCCACCCCTCATAACCTATTCTCCACTCCCTTCAGGCAACTATATCATATATTACCAGACTCCAAATAATAAGCCAACTGCAATGACATGTTATTCTTCTCTAATCCTACTACTCCACTCAAGAAACTATGTATCTACTACAGCAATGCTTTTTTTTTTTTTTTTTGCTTAATGTTTGTTTGTCTTGAACCCACAAATGAATGACGTAAACTGCTGTAATCTTTTTGTTACCACTGTTTTTTTAAGCTTTGTCTTTAACCTACAGATGATAGAAATTGCAAACTGCTGTACTTTTTTGTAATTGGAGCTTTTCTCCCCAGGACTCCATTGAAAATGGGTTCCTATTGGCCCAATGGACTATCCTGGTAAACCAACTGCAAATAAATAAATAAAATAAATAGTGCTTTGTTTATACAGGTGATTGAGCCTGGTTAGAAACTGAAATCGTGTTCCCAGCTCTGTGTCATAAAGAGATAAAGTTTCAATTCTCACCCAGAAAGCCCCAGTTGAAGAGGGGTCTTGGGTGCTGGAGGACCTTGAATAGAAGTCAGAGAACTACATCAACATGCACATCGCAGGATATGGTGGCGCACCACCACTGCGTGCACTGATAAAACATGGATGTTTAGTGCACTTCTGCTAAGTTGTTCAGACAGCAATTTTCTGGAGGGGGTGCAGTTTACTGGGGAGAGCATTTGAAGAAGTGTGTATACCTTGTTGCCAGAAGGGTGTTACTTAAGGGCCCCTGCATCAGCAACTGTGTACATCAGCCGCCAAGGTACCCTGTATTGGGGCTCATCAGAAGAGCTCTGATGACTGCATAAGTGATGGCTTTGCTTAGTTGGCTGTTGCTTCCAGTAAGACGGAAATAAGTGGCCTTAGTTAGTAAAGAGAAGGCTGACCTGTTAGACAAGCAGCAGGGGAATAATGAATGGACAGACAAAACTGAAAAAGGAGGGGATAGGAGCAGGGCTGTATGGGTAGAAAGTGGTACAAGGGTAGTCTGGGAATGCTTTCTGCACTGAGTAGAGATTGCAGGAAGCCTTTGAATACCCATGGTTAATGAATGCTGAAACTTCCAAAGGTTTAATGGTTTATAAGTCCATATATTAAGTTTGTCTTTTTTTGCCCTTTGCCTCTCCCATCTGGGTGGGAGTTCCTCCCTCCCAGTTCCCTTTTGCTCTTAATGGGAGGTTGGTCCCTACATGCTTATTTATTGCTTTACGTGCTGTTCATTTCTCAGTGCTATCTGAACCTGTTCTTAATACATGGCTTCACCCCTCCCCCACTTTCTTTGCTGCTTCTCACATCTAACCTTCATTCACTATACTATGACACTCCACTTGCCATGTTCTCTTACCTCTACCTCTCATTCTCATCATCTCTTTTTCTTGTCTACCTAACCTGCCCACTGCCATGATTAGCTGCCATATTACCCTTTGATGCCATTCCAGTTTTTTTGCAGATCTCATACTGTCTCCAGCACACATCCCCAACACCTCATCTGCTTACTTTATCTCTCATTCTGTTTGCTCTCTGTTGTTCATTTTATTCCATCACAAATATATATGTGCATGTGTATAGGTATGCACATATGTATACACACACACACCTATAACCAGCTATTGGTGCCCTCAGAGCTCAGTCCTTGGTCTTTCCTCTTCAGTATTTTTTTAAACCTCCATACTGCAGTGAGACAAGGTGACATGGTTCACTGTGAAGATGGCTTCATTTTATTCTATTCAACTCCAAGTATGCCATCACTGCAAACCATTAAACATTCCTACTAATCCACAGATTTTCTGAACCAAATCTAATCTTCAGCTAAACCCAAACAAAATAAAAAGATAAACTTCATTCCAAAAACAATACTGTGATCACAAGAATACCTTTACTAGAGCATCTGCACAAAACATTACACTTCAGGTTGTGTCACACACTAAATTATCTGGGGTTACAATAGGTAACTGACCTACTCATCCAAAATTCTCTCAAAAAATAAATAAATAAATAAATAATTAGGTCTCCTCTGCAAAGCATCTGTCTCTGCCTCACCTTGCAATTTACAAAGACCACTGCCCTCTCATATCTATTGATGGCAGCAGACAGTTCGGTTGACAATATGTTCAGTTGATATCTGTTTAGCCATTTGCTTTTGGCCAATTAAGCAGATGGTCAACAGGTTTCCAAGATTGCATAATTCTCGGGACTTAGGAATATTCTCCTTCCCTATATATATATATATATATATATATATATATATATATATATATAAAAAACACATACACATGTATACACATACATTAGCAGGGGGTGTGGGGTGCATGTGCCAAGGCTGTTTCTTGGTGAATGCAGTACTGCAGAGACATTCGCATTTGACATTCTGTGGTTTCTGTCAACTGATACAACATAGAAGTAATTTTAACACTATGAAAAAGAAGTTGTGTCTTACCATAATGTTCCATCTGTGTTGTTGATCTTCATCCATTCATCACTGATAGAACTGATGGGTTATCGGTTCCATCTTCAGAACAGAGTTGGCTTTATGCCAAGCTTGCGCCAGCCAAAAACTCTCGAGCTAAGCCTTTACCCATAATACCCTTCTCCCTATTACCTCAGATTGAGTTTGCCCGAACTTAGTAAAGCAGAGACTGTCTCTCAGCAAGAACCCTAATCCAGAAGTTGGACCCAAAGTATCTCCCAGGAGCCTCTAGGAGGGGGAAGGAGGGTGGGTCATAATGAATGGATGAAGATCAACAACACATATGGAACATTATGATAAGACATACCTTCTTTATCTGATGTTGTTAATCTTCAATCCATTCATCACTGATGGGACAGAGTCCCCTGCTACCTTGCATCACTTGGGCGCCTCTTATGGAAGAATATTCCTGAGCACCATTGAGCCAAATGAAGCTCTTCCCCTGGAGACCAGATCCAATTTGTAATGAGTGATAAAAGTATGAGGAGTAGCCCATGTAGCTGCAGCACAGATGTCGTCCATGGAAGCTCTAGAGTGGAACGCTACAGAAGTTGCCATTAATCTGGTGGAGTGAGCTTTGATTTTTTGTGGTGAAGACTTTTTCTCGTGATGATAGATGAAAATTATACAGTCTCTAAACCATATAGATAAGGTCACTTTAGAAACTGACTTTCCCATTTTAGGACCAGAGAAGGATATTAAATAACTCATTTGATTTGCAGATTGTTTTTGTCCTAAGTAAAATCTCAGTTTCTGTGGACATCAAGTAAGTGCAAACAATACTCTCCTTTGTTTGAAAGATTAGGAAAGAAGACTGGTAGGTCAATAGTCTGATTAACAGAGAACTCAGAAATTAGTTTTGGGAGGGAGGAAGGATTGGTCCGTAGTGATACCCTGTCCTTATGGAAAATCAAATATGTACACCATGCATAGAGCTTGGAGTTCAGAAATGCATCTGGCTGATGTAATGGGCACCAGAAAAAAAGATTTCCAAGATAGAAACTTGATGTCACAAGTGGCTGCAGGCTCAAAGGGAGGCCGTGTTAAAGATTGTAAGACTAGTGTGAGACTCCATTGTTCTATGGGCTGCTTAATTGGAGGTCTGGAGTGATAGACTCCTTTCAAAAAGGATTTGCTTAGGCGATGTGAAATTAAGGAGGAGTCAACAAAACCATTATGAAAGTTTGAAATGGCAGCTAAATTAACTCGTATAGTTGATGCTGCAGCACCCTCTTCAAAAGAAGTTTGATAAGTACTGTAGTGCGTTAGAGACCAGTGCAGAGTATGGCTCTAGTTCTAAAAAAAAAAAAAAAAAAGTAGCCGAGGCGTTAAGTAATAAATTCTGTATATTGGCTGAGTTGTTATTTGTGGTATTTTTTCTTCATTTTTCTGTTTGTGGTATCAGTATGGATCTAGTTCTCCCTGTCTAGACCAAACTGAAAATTTTTTCCATTTGTCAGCATAAAGTTTCCTGGAGGATGGTTTATGTGAAGCCAGGATAATGTCACGTACTAGAGAATAAAGACTGCAATGCCTGGCGATCACTGGAAGTGGTGAAGCCAAGTTGTGAGTTTGAGACTGGTGATGTTTGGGTGGCTCTGGTGGGGTGAGAAATCAGATCTGGAGTTGGAGCCAGGTTCCATGGTTGGCGAAGTAGATGAGGTCGGAGAAAGGGGAATCATACCTGTTGAGGCCAATACGGTGCTATAAAGATCATTTTGCTTTTCAACTGAAGAGCTTTCTTCATGAATTGAGGAAACAGAGGGATGGGGGTATACGCATATGGCAGTCCTTTGGGCCAATCGTGGGTTAGAGCATCCCTTGGGGACTCCCCCTGCAGAGGAACTAGGGTGAAGTAGTTGCTGTATTTCTGGTTGGATGGGGAGGTGCAGCAAGGCTAGCCCCAATGGCTGGAAATCTTTACTGCTATGTTGGATTTGAGGGACCACTCGTAAGGCAGGAGAATGCATCTGCTCAATTTGTCTGAAATCACGTTGGACTGCCCTGGGATATGCATTGCTATCATAAAGAGATTGGAAGCTATCTTGCATTGCCAAACTCTCATGGCCTCTTGACATGGGGGGGGGGGTAGGACTTGGCTCCTCCTTGTCCGATTGGATAGCAATTGTTCCTGAAGGAAGGGCAGACTGGAATGCTTGCACTGCCAAAAGCACTGCCCACAGTTCTAGAACATTTATATGCAGATTGGCCTCTAAATCGTACCATGTGCCTTGGACTGTCATTCCCTGAAAATGCTCCCCCCATCCTATCAGGGAAGCGTCCGTGGTCACAGTGGCGCTGGGCTGAGAGGGGTGGAAGGGTCAGCTCCAAAGCTCTGTCTCTGACTTCATCCATCAAGATAGGTCTTGCTTGCATCGATTTATTTTAATCTGGAAAGACAAGGGGTGATGGTTTGGGTACCATTGGGTTAACAAAAGCCATTGTAGGAGTCTCATGTGAAGCCTTGCAAGGGGTACTATTGATATTGATGCTACCACTGACCCTAACAGCTGCAGAACCTCTCGAGCTGAAACCATGTCTTGGCAGAGTATCACACAGAGCTGGATCCTCAGTCTTCGTAGCCTATGATCTGGGAGAGAGATTAAGCAAGAATGGGTATTGAAAATCACTCCTATAAATTCCAAAGATTGGGCTGGAGTCAGATTGGATTTCTCCCAGTTTATAGAGATTCCCAGAAGATTTGCCAAAGAGAGGGTGTAGTGCAAGGCTGTTACCAGTAGGTGCTTGGTGGGGCGGTAAGAAGCAAATTGTCCAAGTAAGGAAACACCCAGAATCCTTGCAGTCTCAAGTGAGCCGTCACTACTGCCATGCATTTGGTGAACACTCTGGGGGCTGTAGAGTCCAAAGGGCAGAGCGTGGAATTGGTAATGATTGGCTCTCAGCCGGAAGTGAAGGAACCTTCTGGAGCACTTGTCCATTTTGATGTGGTAATATGCAACCTGAAGGTCTATCTGAACCGTGACCATCCAGAATTTTGTCTGTGTGACAAACTTGTTTAAACTGCTGAGGTCCAGAATTGGTCTCCAGTCCCCTGTCTTTTTTGGCACCAAAAAGAATCTTGAGTAGAATATGGATCCAATCTGGTCTTGTGGGACTTTTTGGATGACTCTGTTTTGATACAGCTTTTCTAACTGTAGAGCTGCTTTTTCCCTTAGACTGGGTGGAATGTCGGGAATTTGTTTTGGTGGCTTTGGGTAGGAATCGAACAGAATTTGGTAACCCCTGGTTATTATCTTCTGCACCCAAGAATCAGTGGTAATTAATAGCCAGGCACTGAGGTTCAGAAAAAGATGTCTCCTGACTGCTGCCAGAGGAAAGCAATCGGGCTGCTCTTCAGGAGTGCTGGTAGGGTTGTCCAGAGAATGAATCTCTGGAACCTTGATTACACGGACTCCCTCTGCCTCTGTAGGGGCGTCTTCCAGAAGAGTTGCCCCCTCTGCCTCTGGGGGTGAACTCACCATAAGTGTCATGAAAAGGACCCTGAGACTTTTTGTGCTCAATTTCCCTCTTCTCTGGTTCCTGGAGAAGGAGCGCTGAGGAGTAGAAAAACATACACCAACAGCAGACAGGGTCTTGCCATCCTGCTCACACCTGGCTAGCATGTCCTTCACTTTAGGGCCAAACAGGGAAGATGCTTCCACTGGAGTGTTAAGGAAGGAAGACTTAAAAGGATCCGCAAAGTCACAAAGGTGCATCCAGACGTGACGTGACATTGCATAACTACACCCGAACCCGCAGCTCTTGCAGCATCTTCAGTTGCATGTGAAATTAACCTCACGGACAAATTTGATATTGATTCCAGGGTTGCTAGCTGTGAGGCAACCTTGTCAGACACCTGTCCTGATAGAGTACCAGAGATTTCATAGATTAGGTCTGTCTGGAGTCTGGTGAAATGTGCCAGGTAGTTCAAGGACCAAATTGCAAAGGTTGATGAAGCAAACACTCGCTTCCCCAGTCTGTCCACCACCTGGGACTCTCTGTTAGGCGGGTGAATAGCGTGGATCTCCTCAGTGAGCTCTTTTTTTGTGGCCACTGCCGCCACCATCATATCTACTGGTAAACCTTCAGATCAATGTGGGTTTTCTTCAGGGGGAGGAGAGAATCTTGTCTGGTCTCTGTGGGGTTGCCTAAACAGAGTCAGGATTTCTTCAGGCGTGCTGCACTGCAAGCTGAATTAGCTCACCTGCAGGTAGGGTCACCAAAGAGGAAGATGGCTGAGCACGAAAAGCCTGCAGGAAAACGGATTCCTTGGAAGGATTTTTGGGCTTCCAATCACCCCTCTGTTTCAATATCTCAAGGATGTCTTCAAAGGAAACATCTTCAGAGGGTGACCATGGGGACCCTTCCCCTTCATCGTAATCCATATCTTCTGTAAGGGCCTCCCCCATGGCAAATGAGATCTGGGATAACAGGAAAATACAGGGAAAAGGGTATTATGGGTAAAAGCTTAGCTAGAAAGTTTTTGGCTGGCGTGAGCTTGGTATAAGGCTGACTTGGTTCTGAGGAGAGAACAGATAACCCATCAGTTCCACCAGGGATGAATGGATTGAAGATTAACAACATCAGATCAACTGTTTCCTACACCTGTCCTCTGTTTACAAATATCAACTATTCCCTTTTAACAAAAATGAAACAATGCTATAATAAAATAGCAACATTTGCAACACATCGTCCAAGTACAACCCATCACTGCCCAGCAATAAACCAACTAAACTATTTGGAATTCCCATCTATCATAATTTCAGATAACTGGCCCATAATATACTTTCATCACCTAAACAAAACTTCCAGCACTGAAGACAGTAATGCTGTGGTACTCCCCATAGCCCAAACAAAATGTCCAGCGCTGAAGACAGTAATGGTGTAGTAATCCGTATAACCCTAACAAAACTTTCAGCACTGAAGACAGTAATACTATGTTACTCCCCCATCTTTATCTCTCAGGTCTAAGGACACATATCATATGCAAGCCCTATACCAACCAATAAACAAGGTGAAGTAATGTATTCCTCTTATGTATCCAAATGTCAGAATACTTTCCCACAAGACCGAATACAAAACATAAATCCAAAATACTTCACGGCAAACCTTAAGACCCACCTTTTGGATTGCAAACTCTCTTCTTGCCACTCTTCTCATGGCTAAATGTTACTACAGCACTATCTATCCTCCATCCATACTGTCCTTTTGGTCTTCTTGCATAACCCAAGCTTCTGGACTTTCATCAGAATACGCAATAGCTTAGCTACATCTAAAAATTGTTAGCAAACAATCTGCCATCTCATAATAATGCCCTTCACATTCTATTTACCTGTTCATTCACCTAATGGAAGTTCTTAACATTACCACTGCTACTTAGTAAAATGGAAATGTAACTATGTGGAATATGAAGATCTCTAGCATCTCTCCCCTTTTTTCTTTATATACTAAATGTGTATACCTTGTATGTGACAGTTGGCATTTGTGACCAGAGACTTACCTCCTTAGACTATATGAAGAGAGACCTTATAGACCTCTCGCACGGTGTCACAGGCTGGTACGTGCCTAGCATTCAGCAGCATTCTACCTTCACCAAGGATGATACCACAATACAACCAGACAATTCTTAGTTTGTAATATTCTTAATTTTTGGTGTTACTCTAGGGGAAGACACGGTTAACAAACCATGCTGCTTTACCAAGGATGGTCTGCACCTGTCCCCTCTAGGCTTTACAAATACTGGGTGAAACACTGTCCTCCACACAAAACCTTTTTTAGCCAATGCCAAATTGACAAACCTTCCAACAGAGGAAAATCAACCCAAGGAAATCTACAGGTTTTACTGCTCAATGCCAGGAGTCCATACAAGAAGGTCCACTCACGCCAAGCCCTCTTCATTTGGAGAATGTTGAGATCTGTGCAAAGCTGCAGAAACTACCCCAGCAGTGCAAAGCTTCAGTGTCTTAGACACATTTAGACCAGCAGCTATACAGACAGGATCTAAAAGTGTATGTGTCTCAATCTACATCACCGATATACTTACTACTCAACTAGATACCATACTCATGGAGTACTTTATCCCTCTGTAAACTGGGAATTCTATAGGACCCCATGTTTGTAGGCACAGATATTCCTAGATTTTGTAAACAAATACCCTGGAAACATTAGTATATGCACCTACTAGAGGTACAAACATATTGGACCTGGTACTCGAATATGGGAAAACATAGCATCTCACTTCCTACTCAGTAGGGTGTACTTCCTGGTGCAGTAACCTTAGCTATATGGGTTATATCCTGCCAAAGATATAACAGTCGGTCAGCTTTCCAAGATTTCAGGGCCCCTTCTACACTCCCAAACTGTCAAGCAGCTTGAGCTCAGTGGACTAAAAGACAAGTTTGGATGTGAAGTCCTTCAAAGCTTTCCTGCTGGCATAAAGAGGGAGACTGAACCCGAAAGGACTATGCTAGGAACAAAAACAAAGAAAGAAAAAAAAAAAAAATCTCCACACTTTGGCATAAAAACACACCAAAAACAAAGGGACTGGAGGGAGGGAGGAAGCAGCTACTCAGCAGAGATCCTTTGAACATCTATTGTTATGGCAAGTTCAACTTACTCAACTGTAATACGCTCATTATACTGATCACTTCTGCAGTAGCCTTATATGGGTGGATTAGCACAGCCAACTACATTTAGGAGTTGGAAGGAGAACAGTCCTAGCAAAGCTTGACCTGGACCTACAGAAGGAATTAAGCTTAAAATACTTTGTAAATTATGTGCAGAAGAACCAAGTGGTGGATTCAAGAACATTTCTAGAATCTAACCCTTTCCGAAAGGCCATAATTGAAGCCAAGGCCCTGATACAGATGACCTTGACCCTGCCTGAAATAGGTTTGTTATAGTAAGTGTAACAAAAGGTAATAGTCTCGGACAGTCATTTGGAAATAGTCTTCTTTGACACAGGTTGTCCCTTCTTACCTTCACAAGAAACAAATTGATCCAAAGATCTGAGGGAGATATTTCTGTCAAGACAGTACCCCAGTTGTCTATGGACATCTAAGATATGGAATACCCTTTTTCCCTCATTTTCAGATTCAGTTAAGGAAACTCGGGGATGGATAGTTTGGCTTAAAGTAAACTTGAATACCACATTAGGCATAAGAGTAGGATTAGTTTTCAAAGAAACTTTGACTCTATGGAAAATGAGGAAGGATTGACTCACCATAAGAACTTGCAACTTGACTGCCCTTCTTGCAGAAGTCACAACAATCAGTAAAACTGCTTTCCATGTGAAGAATCTCAAGTCAGACAGATTAGCTGGTTGAAATAGAGCAAGTGTTCGCTTCTTTAACAAAAAAAGATCCTAAGGCGGGGCCACTGGTTTACTTGGCGGACTCTTCTGCAAAATCCCTTTCAAGCGCATACTGACATGAGACTGACTTGAACGAGAAGGGTCTACGGGCAAACATTCATAAATGTCCAATAAATGAACCATGATAGAGGAATAAGAAAGGCCACAGGATAGTAACTCTCAAATATTGTTAGACTAGAAAACTAGCCCTGAATGAGTGCTTGGTATGCTGGTACTATCCAGAAAACCTTTTCCATTTACTAATACAAGATTTTCTAGTAGCAGGCATTCTTGCCTCCATTAGGAGACTCTATCAGTTAATCGAAACACATATTCAAATGCTAAACATCGAAATTCATTTCATTAAACCTCTGACTTTTTTCCAGGGTTAGGAAGAACCTGGCCATCATCACGACTTTGCTCTTTTCCCCACTGTAGTGTGATCTCGGAGTGGTGGGTTTGATTTAGTGTGTTTTGTGTTCTGGAGTGCTAGTGGGCGAGTGGTTTCTAGCCCTGGAAAAATTCCAAGGTTCGCTGAAATGAATTTCCATGTGTAGAGTTCAATGAATGTGTATTCAATGACTACATATTTCAGTTAAGTGATACAGACCCTTTATTAGTACATACTGCACGTCCTCATTAAACAGGTGCTTAAAGAGAATTAATGCCTTGTGATGATGTAGGGTATTGCCATCTGTGCCAAGGAAAATACGGCAGTGCACATGTAATGTATGCCAGCATAGTTAGCTGGAGTTTTGTAAATAAATTTGTGACATTTGACTATCACACTGACCTGTATGGATGATTGCGTTGGAAATGTATCAACAGTGTTATTATAGCTGATTAAACGTATATGTTTAAACAAAGAATTCTGGAAGGAAAGAGTAGAAGTTTTTGAAATTGATCTGATTTTCAAATACTACAACAGATCTTAGCAAAGCTCTGAGTGTGTACTGTACCAGAGTCAGGTCATCAAATGTGATGTCATTCTATAATCAGCACTGAGAGGATGGAGATCTCAGAGCAGTTTTTTTTATGTTTTCTTTGAAAACTGATATAAAGATCTATGGCAGGTCTCAGAGTCAGTTAGTTGTTCAGTTCAGTAAGTTTGAAGCTCATCACCCTGCCTTGTGGAAGTAAGCATCTCAGCATCTGATCTTGCCTTGCTGTATTAATTTAGCCAGGAAACAGCTACTCTTTAGACAGTAAGTACTGTTTTTCCTGTATCTGTTTTAATCTGTCCAACCATGTTATTTCTCCAGTGATTGAAACTCTGGTTTATTGTACTTAGATATTTAGCATTTTCATGCTTTGTTATTTTACTTTTATTAAATATGTTTATACCTTTTATTGTGACTGGTCTTTTAGAGAATACTTTTAACATTTTGAGAGTATTTATACTTATTTTAGTAACACCATGGCCACTCCGAAAAGCTTTGCTGTTCTGGTTACACTCTCCCATTTTTATTGATTTTACCCCATATAACTGGATACCCTTGTAAGAGCCTTACAGTAGTTGACTGGTGGCAGCATGGTTACCTTATAGTCTGAGCAGAAGGGGTACATCTAGATAATCTGTGCCAGCCTTTCCCAGGAGAGTGTGTGTGTGTGTGTGTGTGTGTGTGTGTGTGTGTGTGTGTGTGTGTGTGTGTGTGTGTGTGTGTGTGTGTGTGTGTGTGTGTGTCTGTGTGTGAAAATCAAATAAACAGGGGTGGGTGTGTCATTTACTTGGAAGTGAGACACACAGTAATCCAAAGCGAGTCTCGTCTGTGATCTGGAGAGACAGAGTCCAGTCCCAGTTCTGGAGCGTGTTCCCTGTGTGCTCTTAGGGGAAACTGTGTTTGATCTAGAGAGCTACATCTGAAAATACTTTGGAAATTCATTCCTATTCATTCCCCTTAAAATTTCTGTTTTAAGTGACTGTCCCCCACCTGTGTGAGTGGTGAGGATTGAGGCTCCTTGATTACTGGCCCAGGGGAGAGATGCTGTCACATGCATTATCATCCATGCAGTCAATTGAAAATGACTGATATCAGCATGTGTTAAATACCCCTGTTCTTGTGTGAGTAGATCCAGTCTGTGAAGAAGCCTGTGGTAATGACCTCAAGCCATTTCCAAAAGATGAAAGAACCATAGTTGCCTGGGGCAGAAGGGAGTTACCACAATGGTCTTGGGGATGCCATATGAATTTTCAGAAGTACTCTGGATATTACTAGATAAGGTGGAAAATTATATAGAAACATCCCTATCCAAAGGAAAAAAAAAACATCCGTCTTCCAGGCCATCTTGCTCAGAGTCCTGGAACAGTTGATTGTTCAAACAGGAGGGAAAAAAGGTCTGTTGAGGAACTCCCCATAGGTGTGTCAAATGTTGGAAGACCCTCCAATCTAGTTTCCATTTGTAAGGTTCTGCCCAGGCTCTGCCCAGCTTGTCTGCTACACAGTTTTGATCTGACGTAATGCAAAATGCCTAAAGTGTGATTGTATGGTGATGCTATACATCAGCTAACATGGCAAGTCTGCAAAGGGGGTAGAATCTGGTTCCCCCTTGCTTGTTGAAGTACCACATGACTGTGGCATTGTCTGAAACTATATGAGAGGTCCTGGGGGACAAAGAGGTTTCAGAGAGCAAAGTGCCTTGATCAGGGCAAGCATCTCTTAGATAACTGAGTGCTTGCATCTGTCCTTGGTGTCCCACACCCCCTGCACCTTTATCCCTCATGAAACTGCTCCGCAAGCAAAATCCAAAGTGTCTGTGTTGACTGACTGCTTTGGCTCAAGGAGAGAGAGAAGGGGAGACCTGAATTTAAGGATACCTTTTACCTCCACCAAAAGATTTCTCTTTTGACAACCCCCCCCCCCCACCACCACCACCACCACAACCACAACCACCACCACCACCACCACCACCACTGGGATTTGAAAAGGTAAAAGGTGTTGATGTTGGGACCAAAACAGATTATAGATTCCCATGCATCTTTCTCATGTGGAGTATTGCCAGGGGTGTTATGAGAACCATAGATGCCATAAGACCCAAACCCTGAGGTATTCCCTTGCAGTGACTGAAGTATGAGTGTAAACCTTAAAAAACAGATCTAAATGAGGATTTATTTTTTCCTGTGGAAGTAAAGTTCTTTGAACTAGTGTCTAGTTGACATCTCAGGAACAGAATCCTGTGTGAATACGTCAAGAAAGACTTTTGACTCTTCTCCTGTATCCCAGTTTGTGGAAGATATCTCTCTCCCAAGAAAGAGAGATTCCTGACACTTTGAAAAAGACTCTGCAAAAATAAGGAACTCATCTAAAATTGGAAAATGTGGAAACCCTTGTAGCCTGCAATGAGAAGTAACTGGAACTCATTACTTTGTGAACACTCTAGGTGAGATGGATAGTCCAAAGGTTACTTAGAACTGAAAATTTGATCCAGACATAAAAAAACTCTAAGAAACATCTGGAGTCTAGGGTTACTAGGAAACCTAGAAGAGGTAACAAACTGTGAAGTGACATACTGAATTAGAACACTATCACAGGTTTAGGAATGAAAGCTACAGAACTGGTCTCCAAACATTTTTCTTCTTTTACACTAGAACATCCTTAAATAAAAACTCTTCCCCACTTGGGAAGGGAGAAATGGTTCCATCAGTCCTTCAGACAGCATGTGATGAAGAACAGAGAGACAAAAGTCTGATCTGGAGAATGAGGAAAGACCTCTCAAAAGACCTTCCTCCCACTGCCATCTGTAATCTTGAGGAATGACATTCAATACCAATCTGTTGCCAAACAAAAAAAATGGCAATTAAGACTTTTTGGAAGAAAAAGGGGGCCAGAGTGGGAGTGGGTCTCAAGGTCTCTTGAATAGTCAAACCTCTGTACCAGGGTCTTGGCTTCATCTATGGCTTTTTATCCTTGGTTTTTGGAGGTCAGATTTCTTTTTGGAACTCCATTGCCATTCCTTCTTAAACATCTGTTTAGCTAAATCCAGTTGGGACTGTTTATTCTTCCAAAAATGGAAGAGGAGAAAGAAAATCCCTTGGACAAGTTGGAAAAGGCGCTGAAGAATCTTAAAATTCCCTGGATCAGCCTTCCCCTTTCACACTTTGGCTCCTTTGCTGCAGAAGTAATCAAAAACACTAAATCTCTATCCAAGGAAGAGTTTAAAAATCTCATTTTTTAACATCTGGAAGTTTGTGAATACAGCCATTCAAACCTTCTTAAAACAATATTAGTGGCCACAGTCCTGGGAAAAAAGTATCCTTATCAGAGTCATATACACTGATAATGAGTAGTGACGTGTGCATAAGATGAAACCAATTTATTTAAAGCAGCAAGGAGAAAGTGCAGATTAAACATTCCTCGTTTCAGTTTGTCAGAACTACCTTTAATTTATTAACCTGACCATTCAAAATTCTGAAAACCAAAGCTGCAGATGTATACCCCCCCCCCCCACACACACACACACACACACACGCACACACACATCAATAACTTTCCCATCCTTATCAGAAAGAGCAGGACTGGAAATAACCAAGTGCTTAGTAACAGTGGGATCAACTAAGGCTTTAGCTGCTGGGTCAGGTTTAGGAATAATGTATTAAAAAACTGAGGAATTTTATACATCCCTCTGTCTTTTTAGGGCCAGCTGGCTGACTAGCAAAAAAATGCAGTCAGTAGCACATGCATTCTCTAAAGCTGACATAACAGAGGAAATGGGTGCAGGTTCTGGAAAATCCTTCTGTAGTGATTCATAGTACATTCAAAGGGACTGAGAGACCTTACTGTTCTCCCACTGAAAACACTGGCATATTCTAGCAACAATGTCGGAGAAAAATAAAAAAAGAACCCCTCCCCCCACAAGAAGAATCAAACTAAGCTCTCCTCAGAGTGAATCAGAAATCTGTGGAAAAAAACTTTAATCCATGTCTGTATCTTCCTGTTCAAATTAAGACTCTTAAATCTCTTCAAGAAGAATCTTTCTTTTACCAGAAAGTTTTAAACTACTTTACAAGAAGGATCAATAGCCAAAATGAAACCCTGAGCCAGATCCAGTAAGCTACTCATATCTAAAGAAATTCTAGGAGGAGTCAATGAATGCTTGGTTTTCTGTTTATTTTTGACGAGAAAATGAGGCCAGCCATGTTACTAATGGCAGCAGCTGCTTCCCCAGGGATGAACAGAGAATTCTGGCACAACAGGGAAACCTTCCCTGCTCATTCTCCCAGGACCTACAAGAGTGGCTCTCCCTTGCCAACTGAAGGGACTCCAACAGCCACAGAGAAAGTGTCTAACCCTAAATCCATGGTGACTGTAGGTGCTACATCAGAGGGATCTAGGGTAAAAGATGAGTGGTCTGAGGTACAACAAATGATGACAGCAGAGTCACCCACCTGCAGCAGAGGCAAACCGCTGGCTTGCTGTGGTTGCTGGAAGGAAGACCAACCATGGGACAAGGGATAGTCTTTCATAGTCAAGCCAAAAATGGTGACTTTCCCTGGTGGAAGACGAGCAGCAAATGCCAGTAAAGCTACCAGTCCACAAAAGTTTTTTTTTTTTCTAAATTTAGGAAGAAAAAGTAAAAAACACTTTCAAACCCTATGCTAACTCCACCAAGGCAAATAATTTCTCCACAGAAAATACTGCAGTTAGCTAATGCTACTTTTAAACTGACAGAACAAACAAATGCTCCATTTAAAAGTATATTGAAACATAACACTCCTAGCTTTAAAATAATCTTCCTGAATAGAAAAGTAATAAAATATTGATAACATTAAGAACATGGAAGTTTTTTTTCCCCAAAGGGAACTTATCTGCCCAGCTAGCTAACCAATCTTCACAGGAGCATACTCCACAGTGGCAGCAAAATTTTGAAAGACCTCATGCCCAAACTTCTCTTTTAGTCAGTTCAGCTCAAATGGCTTGGGTGAAAGGAAGGTGTCCTGAAACTATGGAAACTGACTAGCCATTATATCACTGGCAGGATATAACCCATAAAGCCAATGTTACTGCAGCAGTGATCAATATGACCAATATCTAACAGGACTAATTAAATCCAACAAAGCTAATTTATATGAAAAGTGGCCACAAGGCCTTCTCTAACTATGTCTAAAACTTCAAAGACAGCAAAAAACTGTGTTCTAAACTGTTGGTAAAGGGTGCAACATTCATAGAATTGGGGGAGATCTAGCAAGTCTTCTGGTAGAAAAGTTCAGCTCCAGGTTTTCCCCCAGCTGCCCACAGGAAATACCATCTAACAAGATCCCTCCAACTATCAGTAGGGAAGTCTTAGATGTTCTCTCCAAGGCCAGACTAGAGCTTAAATGGGGCCTCAATAATAAACAGCCTGAAATATGCAGAGCCACTAAAGTTGCTATTCAAATTTAGCCTCCGCAAATACATAGTGCCATGTGAATGGAAGACTGCAACGGTCATCCATCTGCACAAAGGTGGACTATCAAAAGATCCAGGGAATTACAAACCCATTAGTCTGACTAGTTTCATATGCAAAGCCATTTAAAAAATTCTCATGAAAATGCTTAACACAGACACACAAAACTTTTAGACACTGGAACAAACCCAGTGCATGATGACTGAACCTGGAGGACGTGAGAAGGCCAAAAGGCAATGGATGAGGCAAGATGATGCCTACTGCCTACCTTGACCTAGCTAAGGCATTTCATACAATACCTCACACAGACATTGTTATAAACACACAAGTAACTCACTGGATAGCCAGCTGGCTCACATACAGGACCCAGGAATTTAGGACTGGAGAGAGAACCTCCACAATGAGGCCAGTCATCAGTGGAGTCCTCCAGGATCTGTGCTGGGTCTCTCCTCTTTGGAGTCTAATTTTTGGAAGTCAAGGCCAATGACAAGGGCCTCTGGATTATCAAGTTTACAAGCTAGGAGCAATCGTAGAACCACCCCAAGATATTAACAGCTTACAGGAAGGTCTAACACAGAAATGACTACTGCCAAAGCCACAGCTTAAAACTCAGTCAAGAAATGTATAATAGTACCTTTTGGGAAGTGGCTGGAGTGGAGTGAGCTTGGTATCAGGCTGACTTGGTTCTGAGGATGGAAAAGACAACCCATCAGCGATAAATAGAAAGAAGATTAACATCAGATTGTATAACAGTAACTTTTGGGAAGTTGTCTACCCAAGGAAACTACCTCACTGATAAAACATCCCTAAAAGTAGACAGTAATCAGGGACTTGGAGACTTGTGTAGAAAGTAACCTGGTTTTCAAACAAAAACTGTAAGAAAATAATTTTCGTAAACTTAGCTTATAAAAGGATGGCAGCTAAGTCCAAGGAAGCCATCGTGCTACTGTACTCAGCCATCAGACTATCAAGTAAAATGCCACCTTCTGTATGTACCTAACCAGGCACATGCAACAACTTGGTATTTCCACAGTGGATCCTCACAAAAAGATTACAAGGGGTAAACACCTATGCCTCCTATGCAGATTGTTTCAAAGCCTTCTCTCTACATACTCAGGTATGAATGAGGGAGTGACTATGACTGTGTGAGAGATTGGAAAAGAGTGAGAGCGATGTGTGTGAGTGAATGTGTGCATGAATGCAAAAGAGAC
Source organism: Protopterus annectens (assembly GCF_019279795.1). Classification (NCBI taxonomy): domain Eukaryota; kingdom Metazoa; phylum Chordata; order Ceratodontiformes; family Protopteridae; genus Protopterus; species Protopterus annectens. The sequence continues at coordinate 819,959,233 of NC_056739.1, forward strand.
TGTGTATGTGTGTGAGTGAATGTGTGCATGAATGCAAAAGAGACTGTGTGTGTGTGTGTGTGTGTGTGTGTGTGTGTGTGTGTGTGTGTGTGTGTGTGTGTGTGGGGGGGGTATGGACAAAAGGTACACAAAGTTCATTGCTGCTGCTGCCAGTGATCACTCTCACTTTTCACTTTTTCCTCCCCTCTATAACACACACAGACACACACACACGCACACCACGCATGCACGCACACACACACACACACACACACACACACACACACACACACACACACACACACACACACACACACACATACACACACACACACACACACACACACACACACACACACACACGCACACCACGCACACACACACACACACACACACACACACACACACACACACACACACACACACACACACACACACACACACACACACACACACACACACACACACACACACACACACACACACACACACCTCACCCCACCTCATACACACACACACACACACACACACACACACACACACACACACACACACACACACACACCCTACCCCACACAACACACACACCCTGCCCCTCACACACACACACACACACACACACACACACACACACACACACACACACACACACACACACACACCCTTACCCCCTCACAACACACACACACACCCCCTCACAACACACACACACACATACACCTACACTCACCCTCACTCACACACCATACCTCTCAACCTCTTAGTAGTGCAAAAAATCTGGACACAGCCTAATAGAATGGGGGGACAAATAGGGACAGATTTTAAATATTGCTCTTATAGCCATAGAAAGTTGCTAGAATAACAGGATTCTGTGAAAATCTGTACAGTTGAGAGGTATGAATACCTCTCAACTTCTTACTTAGATCAAGAAATCTGGACAAAACCAATAATAATGGGTTGACAAATGCCCAAAATAGGGACCCTTTTAAGTACTGCAATTACAAACTTCGAAAGTTGATAGAAATACAGGTTTTGCATTAGCATGAATTTTCTGAAGGGTAGAAGTATGAAACTCAACTGTCTGTCATTATTTTCTGACTTCAGCCTCAATGATCTGCCAGTGATTTGTCAGAAAACATTTTTATGAGAAAAAGACCAAAAATATGACGCAAAAATCTGGACATTCTGTGAAAATCTGTACAGTTGAGAGGTATGCTGGACAGAGCCAAATAACAGGGACAGATTTTAAATATTGCTCTTATAAAATCAGTAAGGTTGCCATTAGGTTTACTTACCTCTTAACCATAGTAGATCAATCTTATTCTGTTAAGCAGAATCTACACATTTTTTTGGTAATTATTGCCAACTGTCTTTTTGGGCGGCCATGGTGGTGCAGCGGTTAGTGTTAGAGATGGGTCCTCTGAATTACTATCCAATGAAGCACAATCTAATGGTAAAGTGAATGGTAAACATGTGTTACCTAAAGCACCTCTGGATTCCCTTGATAATTTTCCAGAGTTAGTACCTGTGGCTTTAAATTCATCACTGAATGAAGCTAATAGTACTCCGAATGAGGTCGGCACGTCTGTGAGGCGGCGTGCGTCATCAGTACTCGACGAGGGGGCGATAAGCCTACAAGGTAGTACGGAAGATACTCCTATAATGGGAAAGGGTAAAGAACAAATAAAACTGACTCTACCGGGTACGCAGCAGAACATTAAGAGCTTTTTCAGTAAGCCCTTTCAATTACAAAGCGCAGAGCGCGTTAAAGAAAGGGATAATAACGTCGGTACTAGATCGGTATCAAGGGGTAGAACCTTCACGAGGAACAATAACATGCAGGCGGCCTCTAAAAGGAAAAATAGCAGTCCGCAAAAACAGTACAAGATAGCCAGAAGATAATGGCAGGTATTATCAACCTTTCAGCAATTACGTTAAGTAAAGAACATATAACATTGTTAACCAAAGGCCTAGGTTTTATACCTACCAGAATGGAAGATATGGTCAATGTACTAACTGACTTGAATCTCTTTATTAGATCTATAGCTTTGAAATTAATATTTAAAAATAATGACTATAACACTAATATGTGCAAGAGAAGGAGCACGTTTATACCTAGTTATCCACCTGTATTGACTGCCTTTTATAACTTATGTGAATATGACATCAGAAAACTGTATGCTAGTAAAATGTTTAATGTTTCATATAACATCACATATCTTGAACATTTGGGACTTAAAGAACTGAGGGATAATAGTAACATCATCGTTAAGGGGGCTGACAAAGGTGGAGCAATAGTCATTATGGATGAGTGTAAATATAGACAGTCAGTATTGTTATTGTTAGAAGATCTAACAGCATTTAAACAAATAACACAGATAGATGTCAAGAAATGTATAAGTTACGTGAATATGTGTATTTATGAACTACAATTATCAGGAGACATATCATTAGATTTGTTTCACTTTTTCACGGTAACTTGTCCTATAATACCGCAACTATACGGTGTCCCCAAGGTGCACAAGTCCATAGATAGACCGCCAATGAGGCCGATAGTATCCGGCAATGGCTGGATTACGGAGCCAATATCATTGTATTTACAGAAGCAGTTACAACCTTTATTATCAAAGTGTAAAACAGTACTTAAGGATACAACAGATTTTCTTGAAAAATTGAAACTATGTTATATAGACTTAAAATCTAAAAATTATGACATTGATGATATTTACATGGTGACTATGGACATCACATCGCTTTTCACAGTTATTCCGCATGACCTTGGGTTAGACTCTATCAGAGAATTTCTAACACAAAACTCTGGGTACACAACCAGACATACAGAAAATATCTGTATGTTATTAGATCTGGTCCTAAAAAATAATATATTTATGTTCGATAATAATATATATCTGCAACAAACAGGCGTGGCAATGGGCACGCCTGTAGCGAATACGTACGCCAACCTTGTTTTACATCAATGGGAAATGGTGAATATATGTGTAGGTGAGCAGTATGTGAATGAAAATGTGATATATTACCAAAGGTTTGTAGATGATTGTTTTCTTCTCTGGAAAGGAAGCCGTAATGATTTAATGGAGTATGTCACACTTTTGAATAATACTACTACTTACTTAAATTTTAAAATGGAAACATCTCAAACATGTATAAATTTTCTAGATGTGGCAATTAACAAACATCATAATGACATCAATACATCTGTTTTTAAGAAAGAGGTAGCATCGGGTAGGTACTTGCATGCAGGTAGCATGCATGCACCCCATGTCTTTAGAGGCATAGTCAAGGCACAAATGGCCAGAATTAGCAGGTTAAATTCAGATTATGATACGTTCATAAAGCAGTTAAATGAAACCCAGGAAGAACTTAGGGTCAGTGGATATCCCATGAATTTATTAGAAAACATGAAACAACATATTATATCTAATAGGGAAGGACTATATGAACCTATTTTTAATAAATTACCAAAGGCACATGAAATCGACAATATGCCTACGTTGAGTAACAATAGAGTGAGATTTATAACATCTTTTAACCTATTGACAGACAACATTAACAAAATAATATATAAATACTGGAAGGTATTAATGGCACAGGAGGATATAAAACTAGTAGTTGGTGAAAAACCCTACTTTAGTTATAAAAATATGCGAACATTAAAAAGCATGCTTGGTTATAAGGACTTCAACTATTTGAAACCTAAGATGACAATAACAGCAAAACATGGCACATTTGCTTGTTACAACTGTAGTTGTTGCAATGACTTACTTAAAAGTAGTGACACTAATAAAGTGGACACTTTTAAACATCCCACGACAGGAAGAGAATATAAATTCTTTGGATATGCCACCTGTGCAACCAGCAGTGTTGTGTATATAGCTACATGCCAAATTTGTCCATGTTTCTATGTGGGTAAAACCACTAGAAAGCTTAAAGAACGAATAACGGAACATAAGTCAAGCATTAGGCTTTCTAATGAGAACAATGCGTTGTTCAAGCATATTGCATGTAGGGGTAATTCACATCACTTTAAATTTCAGGTTATAGACTGTATCTATGCATCACCCAGGGGAGGGGACTTATCCAATCGTTTAGACCTAAGGGAATATGAATGGATAATCAGATTGTCAGCTGATGTACCCCCTGGCCTAAATGCATCAGTATCATTAAAGCCTATATTGCAGAGAATACAGCAAACAAGATTAAAGTAATTTTGATTTCATGTAAAGCACACATTCATTATATATTTTTTCTTTTATATTGTGTATGCTATTTATATTTAGCATTATGTTAAATTATTTTTGTATTAGGTTATAAGTAGTCTATGTACATGTTGTTCTATGTAAAATTTATACATATATCTGTGTAGTTATAATCTACATAGTTTGATGTTATTATAACTATTATTGCATATAGAACATTTTGAAAAAATTTTACATGTTTTTAAATCTTATGGTCATGTGATGGTGGCTGCAGGTCATATGATCTATTTTTATTGTGTATAAAAGTGGGCGTTTTATTGTACCTGTTGTAAACATTGAGAAAGGGTTTTTGAACCTGAAAGCTTTGTTGTCTTGGTTATAAAGGTATTTCAACTCAACTGTCGTTGTTCTTGGACTTATTGTTTTGTTCCAGTGCTTTGTTGCAGCGGTTAGTGTTGCCACCTCACAGCAAGAGGTTCTCTGGCTCAATTCTCAGCTGGGGTGCCTTCTGTGTGGAGTCTGCATGTCCTACGTGGGTTTTCTCTGGGTGCTCCAGTTTCCTCCCCCATCCCAAAGACATGCTGTAGTTGGATTGAACACTCTAATTGGCCGTAAGTGTGTGCCTTCTGTGTAAGGTTGGGTGCCGGGCTGGCAACTCAACACTGTAAAACTCCACTACCAATCTTGAGTGGAGAAGTAATACGCTGTGGCGACCCCTAACTAGGAAAAGCTGAAAGAAGAAGATTGCCAACTGTCTTTTTATTGTCGTTTGGAGCTTTTCTCCCTGAGTTTGGCCTCCTTGTTAAACAAATGTCAGATAAATAAATATCTACTTTATTATGCACGCTGCAACATGGCTGGTCCATGGAAAATTGTCTTACATTGATACCGGTCCTTGGTGCAAAAAAGGTTGGAGACCACTACTCTATGGCACAATAACTCATGGGACACATTTGGGATGAATGGCTAGGCTTATAAAAGCGCAAGTGGTCATTAGGCTAGTATAAACCTATGAACCTATTTTTTTTTTACTTTGCATTCTAATGTCAGATATCTTACAAGATTGGTTAACTGTGGAGCTTTTCTCCCCATCTTCTGAAAGGGGGCCTATCAGGGCCCAGCTGGATTTTTCTGGTAAACAAATGTTAATAAATATGGATACTGACACACGTGCATGTGTGTATAGACAAATGTCAGTATGTCAGTTGCACTATATTATAAAGATGAAACACATACAGGGGAAAGAAAATGGCGCTGTGGCTTAGCTGGTTAAAGCGCCTGTCTAGTAAACAGGAGATCCCGGGTTCAAATCCCAGCAGTGCCTTTTGCATAGCAGAGAATTATGTCTATTTGCTGTTAATGAGTGACTTTCTGTAGTGTAGGGCTTCAGGTCTGAGGCTTTTAAAAACTGCAATGCTAGTTTATTATAAATAAAAAAAAATGTTGCTATGAACATGAAGTCACAATAGCATCTTAGCAGTATGTGTACTTTCAGGTGACCCAGTGGTTACCCAAATGGTGGTCCTCCTGCTGTTCTGAAAACCATATCAAGCAGCAGCACACAAGTGTTTACTATTTAACAGCTGTAACAGCAGTAAGAGCTTTCCAACTTGCCCTGGCTTTGCTCTTTGAAAACCATTGTATCCTTTTCATATGCACAATACAACTGTAATAGTCAGAAATAAAATGTCTGTCATCCATTATTCCCTCTGACAGAGTGGCATGCGGTGATACTACTGCGTATGCACATAGCAGAGAGAGTGTGAGTGTGTGTATATTTATGAGGGACCCTGTGTACAGGTCTGTTACTAATGACAGCATGTACACTGCAGAGTACCCAGATTCAAAAAACAAACTTCATTCAGTCTTGTTAATGGCACCATACTGCCAGGCTTACAACAAAGCCAGCACACAGCTACAGTGCCCTTGCATAAATGGTAGGTCAACATTTAATCATTTCAAAGCACTTAATTCATCAGCAAAACTATTCCTATTTCAATACAACAGCAGCCTCAAAGTACAGACATCTGTGCACAATATACCTTATTCTGTGGTACACAGAATGCAACACGGCAGCATCTTCCTCAGTCTTCTTCTGAAATGTCAGAAGGTTAACAGGGATCATCCAGACATAAATTAAGCACTGTAACATACACTTCTACTTCAAAGAGAAGTCACAGCTGCCACTTCAGTTCTCTTAAAGTTCAGCAGTTACAAGGGTCAGCCAACCTGTTATTACTGTTATTTTATTACTGTTATAATATTAAGAGTCCAAAGGGCATCCATGAAAAAATGGGGATATAGTGTCACCAGTGCTAGTGATGCCACCTTTACAAATGCTTAATTTTTTGTAGAAATGTGAAATATGGCAGAGCAAAACATTTCCATGGCCAGTGCAAAAGACAGAACTTCACTTCCTTGCCAAAATAAAAGCTCATTATTGTAGCATTTTAGTTGCTAATGCAATTTTGTATAACATTTAGGTTTTTCAGATTAAAAAAAAGTTTTCTGCAACTATTAAAAAAACTTAGGAAATATGTTTTATTCTAAAATCTCAGGACATTTGCCATTTTTTCAGTTTTTTCATAGGTCACAACTTCCCGAAGAGGGACTGGCCCTAACAAAGATAGACCACTGGTAATCCTAGTCACTAAACTAAAAAGAACATGAAGCCAAAAATAGATACCAGGGATGAATATGACCTGCAGTATAATTTTAACAGTCACTACTGAATGCCCACAAAACACCACATGACTATAATGGACTCCTGGCCTTGCTTTAGCAACAGTTCTTGTCAGAGAAATTTCTGAAGCTGCATTGCTACAATTTTTATTTTTATTTTATTTATTTTACATTTGTTGACCGGGATAGTCCTACTGGATGCATGTCCATTTTCAGCGGAGGCCCAGGGAGAAAAGCTCCAAGGGAAAGCAGATACAGCATTACATAATACCAGCATTACATATTACAAACAGACTATTTACAGAGATTACATAAGTAAGCAAGTTAAACAAGTTCCACAGGTTAGAGTTAATCTTGAGCGCAATTCAGGATTAAATTAAATTACACAGTAAACTGGTTAACAGATTTTTACACATTCTAGAGAGAGTTAGCCAGGCTTGATACATTGACATAGCCAGTTAAGAGACAAATGTTGTTTGAGTCTGGTTTTAAATTGACCAAGGGTAGAAAGTAAGTTAATATCAGCTGGAAGAGAGTTCCAGGATCTACTTACAGAGTTTGCAAAGAGAGAGTCACTGGCTGTGTTATTAATTTTGCTAGTCTGAATTAGTAGTTTGTTAGAGGATCGAAGCAGTCTAGGATTGTTATAGGGGGTGATAATATTTTTAAGTGCAGGAGTATTGTCCGGATTATAGAGGATTTTATAGGCCATAATCAGTTGGTTATACTGGATTAGGCTGGGTAGTTCAAGCCACCCAAGCTGATTTAGATTGATGCAATGATGTGTCCTGAAAGGCAGCCCAGTGGCAAACCTGGCAATGTGGTTGTAGCATATTGAGAGTTTGTTAAGGACAGTCTTGTTTAAATTCGAGAGTAGAGGGGATGCATACAGAACGGTTGAAAGAAGGTGAGAGCGAGCTATGACAATTTTAGCTGAAGGGGTTAGGAAGGCTTTTATTTTGTAAAGTGACCCTATGTTTTTATTGATGGTTTTGATAGTTTGGTTAACATGTAGGTCGAATTTTAGATTATTGTCTATGATGACACCTAATAGTTTTGTAGAGGGGTCAGGGGAGATTATTGTGCCATCATATGAATTTATGGTAAAGGTGAAAGCGGCAGACCTATGTGTTGGTGAAAATAACAGCATTTTAGTTTTTTTGGGATTTAGGATCAGATGACGTTCAGAAAGCCAGTTTTCTATTGTATTAAAGGTGGTCTGGGTAGCTGACCATAACTCTATTGGAGATGTGGCTGAGCAAATCAGAGTAGAATCATCAGCATATTGGATACAGCTGACTTTTGGGATGACAGTATAAAGGTCGTTAATGAAGATGGAGAACAGCAAGGGCCCTAGTATAGAGCCTTGTGGTACTCCGAGGGTGTTAGGTAGAAGGTTAGAGAGTTTGTTCTGCCAGAGGACAGCTTGCTGTCGACCATTCAGGTAGGATTGAAACCATTGAAGGGCTCTAGTATCTAGACAGAATGTTTGCAGGGTGTGGATTAAAAGTTGGTGATCAACCATATCGAATGCCTTGGAAAGATCCAAGAAGAGGGCTGAGGATATATAATTATTGTTGTGATTATGGTTTATGGTGTTGGTAAAGGCTAGAAAGGCTGAAGTAGTGCTGTGATGAGGACAGAAGCCATGCTGAGTGTCTGCCATAAGGTGATTCTGGATTAGGTGGTGCATGAGTTGTCTATGAATACATTTTTCCATAATCTTTGCAAGTGGAGAGAGTATAGCTATTGGCCTATAATTGGAGAATTCAGTAGAGCTGTCTCCTTTGTAAAGTGGGATTACATAGGATATTTTCCAGATGGTGGGAATTTTAGCTTCTACTATGGTTCGATTGATTAGTATTGAGACGGGGTAAGCAATAGCATCAGCTGATTTTTGTAGGTACTCGGCAGGGAGTTGATCAGCAGAAAGTGTAGTGGGTTTTAATTTTTTGATCAAGGTACGGATAAGTGAAGTGGCAACTGGTTGGAAGCTGAATGTGAGTAGGTTTCTAGGGGTGCTACTTTCAGGACCAGGGGAGCTAGGAAGTAGTTGGCTAGCTAGGGCTTGAATTGTCTCAGTAAAGAATTGGTTAAAACTTTCAGAAACATCTTCAGGGGTTTTATTAATAGTAGCAGCAAGGATTGGGGTTGAAGTTTGTCCAGGATGTAGTAGATTATTTAAACTTGCCCAAAACTTCTGAGGGTTATTTTGATTTACTGTCTGTAAATTACAGTAGTATTGTTTTTTGTCTTGTAAACTTGATTTTTTGGATTTGTTCCTGGATTGCCTGTATTTAATGTGATCTTGGGGGTCTTTAGAAGAACGCCATAAAGCCCATGCTTTGTTTCTAAGGGTAATTTTGAGTTTAGACACTTTAGAAAGCCATGGTGCAGTTTTTGCCTTGGCTGTCTTGACCAGAACCATTTTCAGTCTTTTCTTTCATACAAACAAAGTTATGCATTTACCATAACGTTCCATCTGTGTTCTCCATTTTCATTCTTCCTCAACTGATGGGCTCAAACTCAGCCATTGCAAAAGCTTGTGGGCAGCACAGAACTCTCAAGCTTCTCCCTTACCCAGAATGCACCAACCCCAAATACCTCAGATCTTGTCTGCTGGCTACAGCATAAAGAAATAATTCTCATACAAATAGACATATGTATATGTAGAAAAAAGGCTAGGCAAGGCCTTATCTGGAGCTTTATCATGCTTGTATATACAAATTTTATCTCCACTCACTCTTCCAGAAAGCCATAATGATGGGGGCTGGTGGGTGGGGGGTTAAAGAAGGAAAACGGACAACACAGATGGAATGTTATGGTAAGTACATAACTTCTTTATCAGAGATTGTCAATTTTCATTCTGTCCTCAACTGATGAGGCAGAGTCTCCAGCTACCTAAATCCTAGGATGGACTCAAGGAAGGATATTCCTAAGCACCACTGAGCCAAATGATGCAAATCCAATTTGTAATGAGTGCTAAAGGTATTGGGGAGGGGGGAGCCCAAGTTGCTGTTGCACGTACTTCATCCATGGAAGCTCTTGAATGAAAAACAAAGGAAGTTGCTATGGATCTAGTTGAATGAGCATGTACCTGCCTTTATTTATTTATTTATTTATTGACATTTGTTAACCGGGTTGGTCCAGCTGGGCCAGGGGCCCGTTTTCAGTGGAGACCCAAGGAGAAAAGCTCCAGTTACAATACAATTAAGGATTATATAGGTAACAAAAATAGAAAGTAGCATAAGAAAGTTTCACTCCAAAACATATTAGTACAACTTTGAATCAAACATATTTAGATTACCCTAAGAGAACTGTATCAAAGAAATAAGTATATGAACTATTTAATTTTTGGATATATGTACAAGTTATGCACAAGTGATCAGATTTCTTGCCTAGGCTTCCTAGGAAGGTATAGATGCTTTCAGGAGTTCAGAGAGAAGAAGCACCATTGCTTCTTTGCCTTGGTAAAGGGAGATCCAATTTGTTGTAAATAAAGGGGATGCAGCCTGTAAGCCATCTGGCTAGGGTGACTTTGGACACTGGTATACCCAGTTTCACATCCGCAAATGAAACAAATAACTGATCCATAGATCCGATGTCCTTTGTTCTATGTAAAGGAATGTGCAGTTACTTATGAACATCCAACAATTGTAATAAATATTCGTCCTTGTTCGAATAATTTGAAAAGAAAACCAATAAATTAATGGACTGGTTAATATGGGACTCTGATACTTTTTTGGGCAAAAAAGATGCATTAGTTCATAGTGCAAGTCTGTCTTTATGAAAAATTAGATATGGGGGCTTCACAGACAAGGCCTGAATTCCTGAAATTCTTCTAGCAGATGCAATGGCCAAAAATAATAAAGTTTTCCAAGAAAGAAATTTAAGACCACAGTCATTTGCAGGTTCAAAAGGTGGCTGGATCAAGGCTTGCAGTATCAGATTAAGAACCCATGGAAGAGTAGGCTCTTTAAAATGGAGTTTTTAAAAGGAGTGTGCCTCGCAAAAAGTTTTTTCAAAGTTTGAGATGCGAGTGAGGAATCATCAAATCCACTATGGAAATTACAAATTGCTGCCAACTGAACTTAAACTGTTGAAGCACTGGCTCCTTGATTAAACAGCGTCAAGAAATAGAGAATGCTATGAATCGGGGCCGAAAAAGGGTCTATATGATTTTTAACAGCCCACTTTAAGAATCTCTTCAGTTTAACTGGAAAAGTTTCCTTGTAGATGATTTAAGGGAAGATGACAAAATGTGTCAAACAAGACATGAAAGCACAGGTTATCTAGCTATTACTGGAAGTGGAGAATCCAAGCAGTCAGCCTGAGATTGGAAAGTTTGGATGAATCATGCCTTTCAGGCGAGATAGCAGATCTATCTGTAGCTGGGTCCAGAATCCAGGGTTGATGAATTCGATGAGGCCATAGGAAGGGAAACCAAATCTATCGAGGGCAACAAGGTGCAACAATGATGACTCTGCTCTTCAACCTGGCAGATCTCTGTAGGAACTTTGAACTCAAAGGAATTGTGGGATAAGCATAAAGTAGACCAGTGCCAATTGTGGAGAAGAGCATCCCCTGGTGACTCCCCCTGTGGGGGGGTAGGGCAAAGTAGCTGCTGCACTTGTTCAGGGGAGATACAAAGAGATCACAGCAAGGCTGGCTCCACTGTCAGGAAATCAATTCTGCTACATTCTTGTTGAGGGACCACTCATGTGGTAGTAGGATGTACCTGTTCAGCTTGTCCGCTAATATGTTGGACTTCCCCGTAATATGCGTTTCTATAAAAAAGAGGTTGGAAAAGACTGTCCATTGCCAAACACTGAGCACATTTCGACATAAAGGATAAGATCTGGTTCCCCCTTGTTTGTTGATGTACCAAACCACTGATATATGTGTCTGAATCGGAATCATTCCTGAAGGAAGAGCCTGCAACACTAAAAGCACTGCTGTCAATTCTAGGACACAGATACGCAAATTGGCCTCTTCGGGGGACCACGTGCCTTGGACTGTCTTTCCCAGGTAATGCCCCTCCACCCCAGCTGGGAAACATCAGTGGTCACAACGGCCTTGGGCTGATAATTGCCCTTGTAGAACCTCTTCTGACTGAATCCACCACAGTAGATCCCTTTTGCATATATTGGTGATTCGTATCGCAGCAGATAACAGAAGATGAAGACCTGACCATTGCAAGAAGAGCATCCACTGAAGAATTCTTGTGATATCTGCCTAAGGGTAGTAATGTTATTGCTACCCCCACTGACTCCAAAGCCTGAAGGACTAAGCGGGCTGGGATTCTGGTATTGCAAACTATCTTTCTCACTTGTGACTTTATGGTTTGATCTCTGGAGAGGGGAATGTTGCTATAGTTGATTTTGTATCGAGCAGTGCTCCTATGAACTCTAGACTTTGACTTTGTTCTAGATGAGACTTTTGGTAGTTTATGGTAATTCCTAGTAGAGCACATGTCTGGATCACTTTTTGTCTTGCCATGATGAGCTAATGCCTGGTTGGGGCAGAAGTGAGCTGCTAAGTATGGAAATCCACAGAATCCTTACAGTCTCAAGTGAGCTGCTACTACTGCCATGCATTTGGTAAACATCCTGGGGGCCATGGTGAGACCAAATGGCAGAACCCTGAACTAACAGTGACTGGCTCCCAGCCAGATATGTAAAATCTTCTGGATTGCCTGTTCATCTTTATATGGTAATACGCATCCCAAAGATCTATTGAGCACATCCAACTGTTCTTTTCCAAAAAAGGAAGACTTGACTGAATTGTGACAATCTGGAACTTGGTCTTTCAAATGGATTTGTTTAAGATGTTAAGATCCAGAACTGATCTCCAGTCCTCTGTTTTCTTTGACACTAAAAAGACTCTTGAGTAAATTCCAGATCCTATCTAGTCCAAGGGAACTTCTTGGATGACTCTTTTCTATCAGCTTTTGAATTTGAATTGCTGTTTGTTCCCTCTGACTGCATGGAATACTGGGAAAGTTTCTTAAATTTGAAGGATAAAGTGAAAATGGTACTGTATAGCCTATAGAAATGATTCTCTGCACCCAAGTATCTGTTAGTTCTAGCCAGGTTCTCTGGTGCAGGGACAAATGGCCACCAATTGCCTCCAGAGGGGGACAATTGGGCCTCCTTTCAGAAGCACTAAAAGGGTTTACCAAAGAACGAATCTCTGGACCCTTCGCTCTCTGTGGGTACCACTGCTGTGAGGGTGGCATCTTCCATTTGAGTATCCCCCTCTTCCTCCATGTGTGTCCTGGAAAGATCCTTGGGATTTTCTGAACCACATTTTCACACCACCTTTATGATTCCTTGAAAAGGATCTTTGTGTGTGTGTGTGTGGGGGGGGGGGACAAATACCCATGGCAGAAAGGGTCCTTCCATCCTCCTCACACCTAGACAATGTGTCTTATACCTTTGGGTCAAAAAGGCATGTCCATCAAAAGGAGCACTGACGAACAAAGAGTTAAAGGGCTCCACTAAATCTCAAATGCATCCAGGTGCATCTCCTAATGGCAATGCCTGAACACACTGCCCTCGGGGTTCATTCTGCTACATTAGAAATTAGCTTCAAGGAGGAGTTGGATATCGATTGCAGGGTAGTCAATTGAAACGTGACAGATGCTTTCACCTCTTTAGAAACAGATCCTGAGAGGGTGTCTGACAGCTCTTTAATAAGATCCCTCCATAGCCTTGTGAAGTGTGCCAAATAGTTCAGGGACCTTAACGCAAAGGTCATTGAAGCATAGACACACTTCCCAAATCTGTCCATCTCCTGAGATTCTTTGTTGGAGGGATGAACAGAGGAACTTTCTTCTGTGAGTTCCTTCTTAGAGGCTGCCTCCATGACCATGGCATCAACAGGCACACCCTTGGACCAAAACTGTTTATCCTCTGGAGCTGTCATGATTTTATCAGGCATCCTAGGAATTGTATCGATGGTGCCTGGATCCTTCCATGCCAGCCACGAGACCAAGTTAATGAGCTCACCGGCAGGTGGGGTCATCCAGAAGGGAGATGGGCCTGTACCGAATGCCTCCAGGAGTACAGATTTTTTCTGAAAGTTTGCTGGGCTTCCAGCCATCCCATACGTTTCAGAATTTCTAAGATGTCTCTGAATGAGACATCAGGTGATGACTGTGGGGATCCTTCGTCCTCATCAAAATCTGTATTTTCGGTGACAAATTCAGGAAAATTTAAGTGTTTCCTCTTGCATGTTTTCTTAAGGACCTCCTCAGTGGGATACTGTGGGGAGTTGTCAGAAGAAATGGAGATCCCATGATGTTAAGCTTGGGGTTTCAATACCAGCTGTCCCTGTGGAGAGGGTAGTTGAGACTTCAGACAGAGACAGGACAGATGTAGACAAAGGCTCTGAGGGAATAAGCACCATCTGAGTCAATGGTGCAGACAGGGCTTTCTCCATGGCTGCAAAGACAGACCACCCCAGAGAGGGAAAGGATCCCAGATCTGAAACAGCAAGCCTCTGACTCATGAGCCTACCCTGCCCTGAGGATAATCCACCTAAGGCTGAAATTGGAGCCAAACTGACCATTGTCAAGGCTACGAGGTGTAGAGATGGCTCTGAAAACTCTGGAGTCTAATGAAGCACCTTGGACCTGACAGGGCAGAAACAGCTCCAAGTGCTCTCCTGATCCAACTGAACCAAAGAGCTCAGACAAGCCTTGGATCTGAGGATAAAGGTATCCTCTGATCAGAAGACAATATGCCCGGGCAACTCAGATCCAAGGGCTCCAAAACCTTGCAAGGTGTCAGAGGAGGAGGAACTGAAAGGTGGAGTAGTGGATGTATTGATCTCCTTAGCCAATGAGGTCAGAGCTGAAAGGATAACTGGCTGGCTCTGTGCCAAGAGGATCTTTCCAGATTTTGGTCTCCAAAAAAAAAAGGGAGACGGGATCCTGGAAGGAACTGGGTCCACTGATGGTTAGTATCTAGTTCCGGGCAAGGGTGTCAGGTGTAGTCTATGACAGAAGAATGCCAAATAAGCTGAAAAGTAAGTGACCAGTACTACTGTCTGGTACAGAAACCCGGGCAGTAAAGGCAGAACAGTTGAAGCTAGAGATGATGGAAATGAAGTGCCTGAGAAGGGTGGTAGGATGCACACTGTGGGACAGATGAAGAAATGAGGACATAAGAGCAGAAGCCAAAGTAGCTCCAATTGCAGAAAAGATCAAAGAGAACAGATTATGATGGATTGGACACATGTACAGAAAAGCAGAAGACAATCTGGTGAGGAGGATTTGGGACAGACAGGAAGGAGGTAAGAGGAAGCGAAGATGTCCAGCAAAGAGGTGGATGGATTGTGTGAAAGAAGATCTGCGACAGTCAGGCAGGAGTGTTGAAGAAGGCAGGACTGTGGCACTGGATCAAGAGAGTTGGCAACAGTTAACACAATACCCCGACCCCATGTTGAAAAAATGGGAAAAAGGGGGATGATGATGATGAGTTAGGCAAACATAAATCCCTGTTTCTCAGTTATGTACATCTCCCTGTGGTTTCCAACTGATCAAGCATTGAAAAGTGTGATCTACTATTCAGACTTTGACATCTATCAGGTGCTATTAGACAAATTAAATATTAATATCCAAAATAAAATATGAAATATCTGCTTGAAACCATGGGGGATATCACACTGATAACTGCCTTTTCCAAAGTTTACTACACTCCACAAGGAAGTGCACTTAGGCAAGTAAAATTGCCAAAACAGCAGATATTCTAATAGACCATTGCTGCTATAGCCTAAGCTGTATGGATTACATCCTGCCAAGAATAAGATTACCAGCCAACTATTAAAGTTTCAAGGCATCTTCCAAGCACCCTAAGTGCTCAGTGGCTCGAGGAGAGGCACACAAAAATTGGTAGATGTAGTATCAAAAGCTTCAGAGCTTTCTTGCCTCAAGAAAGGAGGCCAGAGCCCTGAAAGATGCATGCTAGGGAAAAAAAACACAAGTAACATATGGGAGAACTCAATATACCTGACACTATAGTTGGCTAACATTGTTTTAGTTGATGAAATTTGGTTAACTAAGCAGATGGTTGACAGGTTTGAGATTTCAAACAATATTTGGGGTTGGAAATATGGCCTTGATCCAAAAATCATGCAATATCATCACTGGGATATATAATTACCAGGGTCTGTAAGGGAGAGAGCAAGGGTGCGTTCCGCCCCCCAACTACAAACGTTTAATTAATATTAAAGTTTTGCATGTACCAAGGCTGTTGTTCAGCACAAGCATAAGTGTGCAGACATTTGCAATGTTGATATTTTCTGTTCTTCTTTGGGGTCATTCGACTATAGTAAGTAGAAAAATTATATATATTGTATAAGTAAGTAAATACATCAGTTGCCTGGAATATGGAAACCCTGGGGGTTAACAATCGATTCCTCGTGGAATACATTGGTGGTCCTCTGGGCCAAACATCAAAACAGTAGTAGAATATGCCAAACTAGAGGGGTTCAGATAAAAAAAACAATGACCAAATGTTCAATTCTGGGGGAAAAAAATGCAAGCTTACTAAGTTCCAGGTTAAAAGAAAACTCTGCATCAAAGGCAGCTCATTTTTCAGATCTTCAGATCAAGCAGTTGTATCAGGGTTTTGCAATGCAATGGGGGGAGTGGATTAAGTGGTCAGTTCAAATGGACTTAAGCAGAGTGGTATATCAGGGTGTAGCTGCTGGAAAAAATCCACTTTATTTGCTAGTACAGTCCCAGGCCGTCCACTGTCCCTAGTTCTCCAGTTTTCCAAAGCTTTATACACTGAAATCCAAACTTGGTTCATAACATTTATTTAAAAAAAAATAATAAGTTCCTTTATTTTTCGATTCTTACAGAAAGTAAACAAGGAGCAAAACATAAGAACACTTGGTTAATCATATCCTGCCAGTATGTGGTGCCCTATTTAACAGGGCAATAGACTGATTACTGAATCTGGTCTGCACCTGCTTAGATGGGGCACCTCATGACGTTACAATAATTTGTGCCATTAGGATTGTGCCCACTTTTACAGGGCTCTTGTAGTCAGAATACCAGGAGTTTGTAAGTGGCACAGAGGTATTGTCTGTAAGATTAAACACTTGCAAAAGGAACATTTTTTGCTCACCACGAGTGAGCTTCCTCAGATGTTCTGCATGTGTAAACCTATTTATTAGCTGAAGCAGACAGTAAAATGGACCAAAAATAAATAAATAAATAAATAAAAGTAAAACTTCAGTAGAGTACCCCACAAGCTAAAGCAGGGGTAGTGGTGGAAAGCCTAAGCTTCACATTCAGGTAGTAGTGCGTTTCCCTCAGATCTTTCCTTGATGGAATACTGGAGCTATCAAAGGGTTGGTGACAATTTTTATATACAAGTCAGTAAAAGTAACAAATCGGGTGTAGCAAAAAGGAAACAGATTTAACAGTTTGGAGAATCATTCACATCTTTTTTTGTGGGAATGGGTTGATAAATTTGAACTTAGAGAAAACAAAGAGGTAAAAAAGAAAATGCACAGTTACTCTAAATACTGTGGGATTCATTCATTACATCTAAAACATTAGCAGATATAACATTGCCTTACCAGTTGGGGTCACTGAAAAAAGCAGTCCTGGCCTTAAGGAAACCTTATCTGGAGCTAACCAAATAAATGGAAAAGCTACATACACAAGACAGTCATCCTAGGAAGAGCAGAAACCATACATGTAATGGATAGCAGTAATGGAGACCATTATCTGACTAAACACAGAGATCAGTTTCTCAGGCATTTGCAACTGCTCAGCCCAGTGGTGTTAGTCTTTTCCAGCCAGTCCTTCAATCAATTACCAATAAGCAGCTATAAAATCAGACACAAAGCAGTATTAATAGTGTTACCTACAGGAACCATAAATTATTTTCAAAAGAAAACTACCAGACTCTAAAGCAACCAGATATCAGTTGAAACTTGAGGGTGCATAAATAAAAGATGAGACTTAAATGAAAGCTACAAATTAAGACCATTCCTAATCCTTTTCAAAGAGTCTTATCGTTCGTTCATCTGAATTACAAATAATAAGGTGGCTTGGGGTTTCGTTCAGATGCTTTAATATATACAAACACATCAGGATGGATAGCAGCGTCTATAAATACGAACTAAAACAGATCTTGCATACATACATACATACATGTTCACATTTCAGCAGCTAACTACAAAATGGCAGTCACGCTCGCACATGTACTCTAGTGCAAGCCCTTGGATAGTTTCTTAAAAGTATATACACATACATATTGATCTACATCCTCCCTCTTAAAGATTGCCCTTTATGCAAAACAATAGCATAGATAGGCATCCATTATTATGTACATCAGAAACAAAATGAAGTTATGTACTCACCACAATGTTCCAGGTCTGTTCTCCATCTCACCTTCATGCTTTGCTGGTTGGGTTCAGAACAGAGAATTGGTTCCGACTCTGTCTATACTAAAGCTCGAGAGCTTCCACTGGCTTGAGGCTATACCTTATCCCATCATGCTTAGGGAGATTACCCAGATCTTGTTTGCAATTACTAAACAGAGCAACAGTTATAAACATATATAATAGTACATACATAAACATGTGCCACCTAGGACTAAGGAAGGGAATCAGCGAACACGAGTTCCAAATCCAATAAAGACTTCTCAAGCTCCAGGAGCGAAGGTTAGGGGAAGGAGGGTGGGATGCAAGAATGAAAGCGAGACTGACAACAAACATGGAACATTATGGTGAGTACATAACTAATTTATGTTATGTTGTCCTATCTTGCCTTCATTCTTTACTGGTTGGGATAGCGTTCCCAGCAAGGAAGCCCTGTTCCGGGAGGCCAAATCTACTTTGTAATGAGTGATAAAGATATGAAGTTTTACCCATGTCGCTGCAGCACAAACTGAATCCATAGGTAGCCTAGCCTGAAAAGCAGACAAAGTTGCATTGGCTCTTGTGGACTGACCTTTTATTTTCCCAGGCAGTTGTCTATTTTGAGAGGTATATGAATAGGTAATAGCATTAATAAGCCACTTTGACAGAGTGACTTTTGATATTGGGGCGCCCTTCTTTTTATCTGAAAAGGGTATGAATAATTGATCAGATTTCCTGAATTCTTTTGTTCTGTCCAGGTAGAATCTTAATTGCTTGTGTACATTCAATTAGTCTAATTTATATTCTGCCTTGTTGCCACAGTTTGGGAAGAAAACAGCTAGATCAACAGATTGATTCAAGTTTGTCTCGGAGCAAACTTTAGAGAGGAATGATGGATTAGTTCTAAGGGAAACTCTGTTTTTATGGAAAACCAAGTATAGACAATGTTTGGAGTTCTAATACCCATCTGATGACATGATGGCCACCAAAAAGACTATTTTCCACGGTTCATACAGTGGAAGGATTAGAGTGGACAATACCAAATTGAGGTCCCAAGGAGTTGGTGGTTATTTTACTGGGGGCCTTAGCAAAAACATACCTCTCAAAAAGGCTTTGCACAGTCTATGGGACATAATTTTGAATCCCATTTCTCCAATATGGTAGTTTAATATAGCAGCCAATTGAACTCATATGGTAGCCACAGCTGCACCTTCATTGAAAAGTTTTGCTAAAAAGTCTAAAACAGAAGTTATATGGGGCGTGAAAGGATCAATGTGATTGTTGAGAGCCCAACAGGAAAACCTTTTCCATTTGCTAACTTAAAGTTTTCTAGTTGTCGTCTTATGGGATGAGATCAGAATGTGTTTCACAGGGGGAGATATATTTGAAAGCCTGGCTAGGAGCGTAAGTGGAGCAGCCAAGCTATCAGTTTGAGGGTTTTGACCGAGGGATGGAGTGTCTCTGACGGATGAGTCAGGAGGTCTGGAACTGGGTCCAGAATCCACGGATCCTCTTGTAGATGGGGCCAAGAAGGGGAACCTAATTTGACAAGGCCAGTATGGGGCGATGAGTATTATTAACCTGCTTCTCAATGTGTTGGCTTTCTGAAGGACTTTGGGAATCAAAGGAAATGGAGGGAAAGCATAGAGAAGACCCGGGAGACAATCGTGTACAAGTTTATCCCTTGGTGACTTCCCCAGAAGGGGGATCAGGGCAAAGTAGCTGCTGCATTTGGTATTCATGGATATGGCAAAAAGGTCGCACCAAAGCTGGCCCCACTTGCGAAAAATCTGTTTCCCAACTTCCTGTTTCAGGGACCACTCAAGAGGCATTAGAATAGCTCTGCTGAGTTTGTCTGCTATCATGTTGGATTTCCCCGGGATATGCATTGCTATTAGAAAGTGTTGGGAAGAGACTGCCCACTGCCATACTCTTTGAGCCTCTCAACATAGGGGGTAAGATCTGGTTCTTCCTTGTTTGTTTATATACCACATGACTGACATATTGTTTGTCTGGATTGCAATCGTTCCTAGTGGAAGGGAGTTGTGGAATGCCTGAAATGCCAAAAGCACCGCTCTCATCTCAAGGACATTGATATGCAAGTGGTTCTTGTATTCCTGCCAAAGTCCTTGGACAGTCTTCCTCAGATAATGCCCTCCCCACCCTATCTGGGAAGCGTCCATGGTCACTGTAGCTATTGGTTGTGGGCAAATGAACGGTCTGCCCAAAACCACCTGAGTAGAATGAAGCCTCTTGCAGGATTCCATTATGATAATCATGTGGGACACAGGCAAGTCCTGCACGGACCATTGGGTGAAAAGTAACCACTGGAGAACACTCATGTATAAGTGTGCGAGAGGTACCAAGGTTATCGCTGCCACCATGGTACCCAAGATTTTTAGAACAACCTTCGCTTGTACTTTCTTCTTTGTCAGGAGAGTTTCTACTTGTTGGCATAGGGTTTGTATCCTGCCAGAAGGAAGTTTGGCTACCATTTCTCTTGTGTTTAAGTCTGCTCCTATAAATACAATGTGTTGTGATGGCAACAAGGCAGAATTTTTGAAGTTTATTGTAATGCCTAGTTGAGAGCAAAGGCAGATGGTGGTGTCTCATCCTGTGGTTAGTAGATGCTCGGTGAAGGCGGTTAGGAACCATTCGTCCAAGTACAGAAACACCCGGAATTCTAGAAACCTCAAGTGAGACATGACTACTGCCATGCATTTGGTGAACACTCTGGGGGCTGTAGTGAGACCAACGGGCAGAGCTTGGAATTGGTAATGACTGGCTCCCAGCCAAAAGCGTAAGTGACTCCGGGATCCCCAGTCCATCTTTATATGGTAGTACGCATCCTGGAGATCTATCAAGCACATCCAATTGTCTTTCCCCAGAAAGGGGAGTATTGACTACAGTGTCATCATCCAGAACTTTGATTTTTCTATGGACTTGTTTAGTCTGCTGAGATCCAAAATGGGCCTCTAAGTCCCCTGCCTTTTTTTGTAACTAAAAAGAACCTTGAGTAAGCTCCAGATCCAATTTGGTCTGTGGGGACATTTTGGATGACTCGTTTTCTAGCAGCCTTTGAACTTTTAGGGTTGCCTGGTCCCTCTGACTGGATGGAACATCTGGGACTGACCTCTTTTCTAAAGAGGGAGAGGAAAAGGGTATACAGTAGCCACTGGATATGATCGCTTGTACCCATTTGTCGTTTGTTATATTTAGCCAGGCATTTGGGTACAGTGACAAGTGGCCCCTGGGCCTCCTTTCAGGAGCACCGGAAGGGTCTACCAAGGAATGTATCCCTGTTGCCCTGATTTTGGGGACCCCCCCTCTGCCGTGAGGTCAGCATCTTCCATTGCTGTTTCCCCCTCTGCCCCTGGGGGAAGAATCATGACATGTGTCCAGAAAGGCTCTCTGGGACTTATGGAACCACATTTCCCCCCTTTTGGCCATTGGGGGTAAGGCCTGGTAGGGAGGGAAAAAATGGACTCCCACAGCGGAAAGTTTTTCCTTCTTCCTCGCTCCTGGTCAGAGTCTCTTTCACTTTTGGCCCGAACAAGGACAAGCCATTGAATGGGGTGTTGATAAAGGAAGACTTGAAAGGCTCGGTAAACTTCCATAAGCACATTCAGGAAAGCCTCCTTAGGGATATTCCTGTACCCGCAACCATACTCGCTCCACTGGCTGCATAAGAGATAAACCACATGGAAGAGTTTACCGCAGAAGTTAAGGCAGAAAGCTGAGAGGTCACCTTGTCTGAAACCCCCGCAGCTGTAGAACCTTGGAGGGTATCACCTAACTCCTTCAGGAGATCCCTCTAAAGCCTAGTAAAATGGGTCAAATAGTTCAGTGACCTAAGGGTAAAGGTTGCTGATGAAAAGATACGCTTTCCATACCTGTCCATCGTATGAGATTCTTTGTTAGGTGGATGGATAGATGAGGAAGTCTCATACAATTCCTTTTTGGTGGCTGCTGCACCACCACAGCATTTACTGGGACACCTTTTGTGAGGAATTCCTTAGCAGATGGTGCTGTAATAAATTTATTCAGCCTCCTCTGAACAGGTTCCACCAATTCTGAAGAGCCCCATGCCTTTCGACTGACTATGTTAAGGAGTTGATCGAAAGGCGGAGTCACCCAAGAGGTGGAGGGGAGAGATCCAAAAGCCTCCAGGTACATGGACTCATCCTCATAAGAGTTAAGAGTTAATGGACTTCCAGCCACCTCTCTGCTTAAGGATTTCTAGGATGTCCGCAAAGGAGACATCCTCAGAGGGTGACTGTGGGGACCCTTTTGAATCATCTAGGTCTGTGTCTGAAGTGACAGACTCCTCGGGGGAGTCTAGATGTTTCCTCTTACATGTCCTCTTCCGGGTGACCTCTCCAGATGGGTACTCGGGGGAGGTTTCAGAAGAGATGGTTTCATCCAATGGGGCATCTTGGGATTTTGGGTCTCTATGCCTGGGGTGGGGGGAGATGGTAAAGTGGCAGACTCCGGCACTTTTTGGAAGAGTGTTTGCATCCGGGAGTGGAGCCGTCTGGGGCGACAGCACTCTCTTCATGACCTTGAAAGCACCAAGATCCCACTCAGAGGGAGCCTCCGGCTCCGAAGAGCCAAGCGACTGCCACAGGGCCAAAAGAGTGAGCTCCAAGGCCAATGTAGGCACCAAGCTCACCTGCACCAAAGCCCCGAGAGGTAGATTCGGATAAGACAACTGTCCAACCCAACTCTCCTCCTCAGACCCGATAGGGGGAATGTCAGCCCCTAGACCCCTCAATAGATGATAGTACTGAGGAGGTTGGAGTGAAGTCAGGACTGAAGATCCTGGAACAGGTCTTGGCCCCGACGGTTCCACTACAATCAAATCCAAGCACTCCGGCTCCGAAGCCACAACATGGGTCAGAGAAGGAATCAAAGAAGGGGAAGTGGTGGTTGTCAGGCCAGAATCCTTCTGAGCTGGGCTCAACAGATCTTGGCCAACACCAGCGTCTACCAGCCTCTTGAGCACCCATTCCACATGGTCATCTGAGAGACTCCTGGAGGACCAAGAGGATAGGGTTGAGGATCTGACTGATTGAAAGATAGAGTGCAAAACTGAGGAGACCGGTTCTAGGACTGGGGACCGGTTCCACGAGTGATACTCTGTCGGCTCCAAAATAACCAGTGGAGCCAAAGAGGTAGCTTTTTTGGGCCTAAAAGCCTTCAGGTCCGTTGATGAATCCTTTGCCTTCCTTTTTGACAGTTCTGATTCTGGAGGCGTGGAAGAAGACCTCTTAGAAGAATTGTCTGAACTAGGAGATTGAGACTGGTGGGAGGATTTCGAGGTACTCTCTTTCCGTTCTAGTGCCTTGGAAAAAGGAACTTTCAATAATCCCCTAACAATCAATTTGCTTTTCCTCTCCAATAATACTCTTGAGCCGAATGCATGGCAAAAAGAGCATGACTCTTGCAGATGGACAGCACCTAAACAGTACACACAACTGGTGCGTCCATCTGTCAAGCACATTTTCTGGCTGCATCGATCACATTTTTTGAAGCCCAAAGGCTTAGCTTCTTTAGCATCTTTAGACATAACTAGCAACAGTACAAGGCAGACTACTCAACAATCAGAGAACTTTTTTTTTTTATCAATAACACTACAAACAAAGCAAAGGGAAGCCAGAGGAGAAGTCTCTAATTTAAATGACAATTTCCTCTAACCAGAGGAGAAGTCTCTATCTAAAATAACTCCTTACTGGAAACAAAGGCAAGGGAAGGGGGAAGCCCTCTAAGTTAAACAGGCTGAAAGAGAACCCTCTAACTCAAATGGACTACCTAACGATATAGACAAAAAGGGGAACAAGAAAGCTTTTAAATAATAAAGACCCCAAAACACTCTAAGTCAAACAATGTTGGGATCGGGATGGGGGAGATAAACGGCCTAGCAAAAGACGACAGCCAGCAACAAACAGTACAAAAAATCACAATGTAGCTATAAAAACTTGTGTACCACACTAAAAGAAAATAATCCAACAAACACACTGAATATTTAGATCAAAAAAACAGTATAAAAGAAGAATAATGATTCCACTTAGCCTGGAGCCTAGCAGGAAGCACCTGATCTAGTTTAGCAGCAAACAAGATCTGGGTAATCTCCCTAAGCATGATGTGATAGGGTTTAGCCTTGAGCCAGTGGAAGCTCTCGAGCTTTAGTATAGGCAGAGCTGGAACAGATTTGCGGTTCCGAACCCAACCAGCAAAAAATGAAGGCGAGATAGGACAACATAACATACAATGTTCATGTCCAAGTTGCTTCAAATCTATTGCAAGGTTTAGAGATTCAACCATATCTCATAACAACAACTGGGAGTAGAATTAGGAACAGGGACAGCCTATGGTGCACAATTCGCATCAGGAATGTCTCGATTTGACATAGGAACAGGAATGTCCTCTAGAATTTCCTCTGGAATTGGAACACCGGATTATTCACTCAGAGATTAGAGTGTCCTTCTCACAGGCTATTTGCTGTGGTATAGGCTCGGATACTAGTAGTAAATGCCTCCGATTCTGCCTAAAGATTCCTCCTCCTGTTTTCACAATGTATGATCATGACTCTGGACGAATATTCTTCATGATACCAATCTGATCATAACATTTGGATGTTTGCATCCTTACCACCTCTCCTTTGCGTAATGGATTGAGCGGTCTGCTGGTTTTATCATAGTAGGGCTTCTGGGTTAGGCGTTTACTCAACAGATTGTGTTTCACTGATCTGCTGTTCTTAACACATGGAACTAACAAGTGACTTGACTGGTAATATGGTTCTGGTTTGTCTCGACAGAAATCTTTGAGCAGGTGAACGAAGATGTTCATCATATGGAATATTTCTGAGATTCAAGAAAACATCACTGTTGTCTTGGAAAACAACCAACGTAGGCAAGGCTCCAGGTTCAGTCTAATAAAATACAGACAAGCGCTTTCACCAAATGCTTCTTCAGGTGTCACATAGAACTAAATACCTAAAACACCATATTTAACCATTAAGCTAAAATCACATGACAAGACAAATTACAAACTTAAAGGTACACATTCTAAAATTCATTCAAACACTATAAAATAAAATATATATAAAAAATATATATAAAAAATTTGTGCATACATCATATTAAAACAAATGTATGTACATGATCATGAAGGTAGTGTCTCATCATATTTCCAGTATTGTATCCAACGTCTCATACTATTCACTTTCTACATAGCGGTCTGGCTTTCAAAGCAGGTCTTAATGGTATATAATCATTCAAGCCATGTCCAGCATTTGCTCTCAGCCTTATAATCCACTGAGCTTCCATTTCTTCCGCCCTCAGTCCCATATCTCCTCTGTTTTTCTAGTTATCACTGTTGTCTTGTTTTGATGTCTTAAGTAATGGTTTTGCACTTTGCACTGCACGTTCTGCCAAACCATTTGACTGTGGGTACGCTGGACTATTTGTGACATGAGTAAAGTCCCATTCTTCAGCAAATCTTTTGAACAGTTGGGGTTGTAAACTGCATGCCATTGTCAGAATGGATGCTAGATTAGGAAGTAATTCAATCTCAAACCAATTAGAGTAAGAGTCTCTAACACTAAACAATGCTGATCATTCCACTCGAAGATATCAGTGGCTACTGTCGACCAAGGTAGTTCTGGAATATGGTAAGCTGAAGTGGCTCCTTCTGTTGATGTGGCTATGTACTATTACATATTGAACAAGATATCAGTGCTCTCTCAATGTCTTGTGAATTAGAAGGCCAAAATACACTCACTCTCGCCCTTCTTTTGGTAGATTTGGTTCCTGGGTGACTACAATGCAGAATAGTAATATACTCTGGTTGCAAGGACTTTGGAACAATTACTTTATGACCTTTCATTATGATACCTTTGTCACAGACAAAATCTCATCTCTGTATGGAAAATAAGGTTGCAGTTCTCGAGGTAAACTAGATTGCTTTGACAGCCATCACAGGTTAAAGACCAAATGAAGTAAACTACTTCAGATCTGGATCGGTAGTTGTGTGATCTCTTAGCTAATCAAAACGTGTGGAAAAAAAATTATGCACTTCCATGACTTCAAAATCATCAACTGAATGAGAACCTTGATTGTCATTCTGTTCAGTGGTATTTCTGGGCGATCTGGATAATGTATCAGCAAGATAAAGAAGTTTAAATCCCTTGGGCAGAGGAAAATGTTTTATTGGTTTTATTGCTTTATTGTTTTTTTGCCTTTCAATGTATTTATTCCTTTAAGGGTTAATTGGCTAGTTTTGGAGAAATGATTGGATGTAATGTGTATATGCTACTATTTAAATAGATTCTGGTCTAGTGATGTTTGTCTGATGAAGCAATCTTTATTGCGAAAGTGCTTACAAATAAATCAACTGTTTTTATTGATATACTGCCTCTGTGGATTTTGTTTTTTGGATTGTCTCCTTTTCCTCTGCTCAAGGGATTTTTTACATTTTTACTTTGTTCGTTTTGCTGCTGGGGTTTGTTTCATTCAAGATAAAGAAGTTTGCCTTTCTTGTAGACAAGACTGAAATTGCACTTTTGCAGTTTCAGCATCACACATTGCAGTCAGGCTGGGGCTGAATGTATAGGTTTTCTCAAGATAGTGACTAATGGTTCATGATCTGTTTCAATCTGAATAGGTCTATCATAAACACAATCATGGAACTTCTACCATGCAAACATAACTGCTAAAAGCTCTCTCAATCTGGGTGTACTGCTGTTCACTTTGGGTGTCTCTGAGCCCTCATAATGACTTAATGTGCCTCTTGACCACAAAATAATAAGTCATAGTACCTTCCAGCAAAGTAGGATGAAAGTACAACTGAGCTTTCTGTCTGAATTGCTTCACCTCCATAAGCAACACATTTTGCACACCTTGCCAAATCAAGCTTTTTACCTTTACACACCTCTACCAAATGTTTCTGCAGACATAACATTGCACTTGGAACCTATCAACTTTGAGCTGTACGGGTTTGCCATTTATCCAAACAGTACAAAATACTTCATTTCTTGACCCTTAAATCAACTGCATTGAAAGTTTCATAAGCCACACCATCAACCTAAAGAGTAAGGTTGCCACAGTCTAACTGATCAACTTGTTTCTTAAACTGTTCCCTTTTAATAAAAGTATGTGGGCCTTTTGATTTACAAAATCTTTTGAAGTGATTCCACTTACTGCATTTGTGGCATTGTTGACAAAAGCTAAAACACTTTTCCCTTTTAGATTCATGATTTCCTCCACAATTAGGGCAGTTGGCAATGAAACTAGGTTGGGTCCCATGCTTTGAGTTTGCAGACTCACTCTTATGCTTCACTGAGGCTGTGCGACTTGTGGAATGTGCTAGTAAGTTTTGGGTTTACGCGTGAGTGCTGCAGGGGTTACAGTTGCCATGTGCTTGGGCCTGTTTCTTTTAACCACGTGCTGCATACTATCAGCATGAGCTGCATCACTGTGCCTTCTAGTGCTGCTCTCATTTGTAAGCATATTTCTGTGCTTTTCTGTAAGCTCGTAGATCTGACAAATCTCAATGGTCTTATTCAAAGTTAAATCACTATCACGAAGCAAAAACTTCCTCACAGCATCATCTTTTATGCCACACACAAGTCTGTCCTTTATCAACTCTTCCCTTAAGTCACCAAATCTGCATGTTTTAGCTTTATTTCTTAGGTCAGTTATATATGCTACAAAGGTTTTCACCTGGCTTTTGATCCCTTGTGTAAAATAAGTGCCTTTCCATTGTAATATCTGTCTGGGGGTTACACATTTCTCTAAATTTATGTTTTAAGCACTCTGGTCCTCTCTTGACTCGGCCTGTACAACAATATGATGGTTTTCCCCCTCATCAGCATAAATAGCAGGTGCATATACAAATAAGCGCTCCCTTTCAATGGCCTCTGACCTAGCTAAATTAAGTAGAATAAATGCCTTTGTACTGTCATCTTCATCAAAAAATGCAGCCTGTATGAAAATGTCATACTCTTGCTTAAACACTCTCCAGTTCTCAACAATATTACTGTCAAACATAAGTGCAATGGATTTTCAAAATCAGTCTGCCATACACACACACTGAAAATATGGCCCTTGTAATTATGTACGAACAAACAGTGCTGGGAGCTTACAATAACATTCAAATGCACAATAAACTCTTTGAAATGCTTTACTTTGTGAAATATGCTCTGTAATAGCTGTATTCTGTGAAATATGCCTTGTAACAGCTGTGCTTTGCAAAATAGCTTTACTGCAACACTGCACAAGCATGTGAAAACTTTATGAACTTCTGGAAACCCTGATATCTTTGCTTAATATGAAAATACATATGTTTTGCAAATATGTGGTCATTTCCCTTTATTTTATTTGTTTTATGGAATTTTGACTATTTCAAACATTTCTGTAGTAATTCGAATATTTTTATCAATAACGTGCATATCCATTTATGTGACTATTGTTTAGAATGTTCTGTATACACCTTTTCATATTTTACGAATAAGAAATAGTGCTGAGCAAGATTTAAAGTTTAAATTAGTTTCTGAACCGTTTTGCAAAGTTTTAACCTTTTGGGATGGCCCACTCATCTATATTTCACCAACTGTAGCCAAGTGCCTCTAATCGTCTCAGCCAAGCAGTTTTCAAATTTCGTGCCCCTTGGATATGCCGGTTTTGACTTCAGGCCCTTTTAGATATGCTGGTTCTAACTTCATGCCCTTTAGACATGCCGCTTCTGACACCATGTCACTCATTCATCTCTATTACAAATAAGAAGGCTTGGGGTTTCATTCAGATGTTTTAATATATACAAACACATCAGAATGGATAGCATCATCTATAAATACGAACAAACTAAAACAGAGCTTACATACATACATGTTCACATCTCAACAGCTAACTACAAAATGGCAGTCAGGCTTGCATGTGCTCAGTGTTTATAGTGCAAGCCCCTGGATAGCTTCTTAAAGGTATATACACATATGTATAATCAGTTCAGCGGTGTTCAGCAACTATAAAACATTAAAAACACAGTATAGCCCCAAAACAAGTAGATTGCTTTTTAGGGAGTCCAACACGATTCCATAATCAGCTCACCTGTGCTTACAGGAGGTGGTCCCAAACTGGAATTTCCAGCTTCTAGAAAGGTGGCTTAGTGGAAACTCTCAACATTGGTTCTTTGGAGGCTGTGATCACTTCTCTCCATTCATGGCGGTTCACAGGTGTATATGAAGCTAAAGACCACTGGGCCCTTTAAAAGTCTAGCCATGCAACCCAAATATATCCCACAAGTTACTGTGCCTTAGGTTACTTTATGGGGTGTGCATTAGTTATGACATGATTTAATGGCTGTCTATGTCCAGGGTAAATTTCCATTTCTCATCCACTGGTCCAGGCTGTGTATTAATAGGGTTAGGGAAGGGCTCAGGTTCACATGTACGGAAAGCCTATTCCAGAGAATGGGGATTCTGAGACACATATCTGTCCCTTCAACATGCCCTATTTAAGTCACAAGCAAAGTTTAAATCCTTGCATCTAGCTACAGTCAGACAGCCTTAGGGACAGGAAGAGGTGTCAGCATGAGAATTGGCTGAAGCCTTCATACAAGGAAAATATGATTCAGAGAGGGGATCAGAACCGATTTCTAGAATTTTATAGAGAGTCCCACTGTGTAAAAGACCAGTGGCAAACTGGAGATCCTGTAGCAGTCTGCTGGGAGGAGAGTGTGAATCACCAGATCATACAGACAGGAAAAACTCTGTATACCTTGAAGCCTGCAAAAAGCAGACATGAGCGAGGCATTTAATGATTATAATTTTGGCAATAGAAGGGCAAAGCAAAGAAATGTAAAAATGTCCTTAAAAGAGGATGAATGGGGATGTGAAGGTATGTGTCTTTAGCGACTCCGACACCAGAAAGGCCTGGGGAAGCAGAAGAGGAAACAAATGTCTGAAGAGACAACATCTGAAAAGAAGGGATCTTGAGAAAGATGTTGGGCAAGGAAAGATCCAGAATTGGTCTCCATGTATCCTCCATCTGGGGAACCAAAAATATCTTGGACTAAAACTCCTTCCCCACCTGGGTAGGAGGAGCAGGTTGAATGGTGCATGATTTAAAAGGGACTGCAGAACCGCTGGAAATAAATTGTTCTTGAGGAGGTTGAGGAATGCCTGAAAAGAGGAAGGGATTTCCAAACCATGAAATATCCCTGATGGATTATTACAAGAGCTCAAGAATCTGTGGTGATCCTAACCCAATTTGGCAGAGGGAATGACAGACAAAGACAATGAAACATGGCCAAGGGGAAAGGAAGGACCAATGTCAAATACTACCAGGCTCATCTTGAAAGCAAGGAATGTTTCTGGGAGGAAGGAGTTTCAGCAGAATTAACAGGAAGAACACACCTAGGACCATTCCTACCTTTAGGAGGGGGCAGAGTCAGCCTACAAATAAAAGCAGACTTGGAAAGATAGTTCCTCTGAAACTTAGGAATAGGGGAAACAAATGTGTCTCGGTTCCTGCAAAGCTTTACCCTTACCCTGGAGGAACTTAAATATCAGCAATCCCAAAAAAACTTATCTAGAGGCACATCCAAAAGTTTGGCCTTGATGTCATCAGGCAAAGCCTGATGACACAGCCAAGAACACCTCATGACTGAACCAAAAGCAGCTGCCCTTGAAAAAATATCAGCTGCATTATAGCTGCATTTTATTGAATGGCAGGCAACCTGAGAAGTGGAGCTTAACAGGGAAAGGGCATAAGCCTACCCCCTCAGAATCAGAAAGTTCAGAAACCACCTTAGAAACCTGAGAGAGGGGAGCCAAAACATACTTGGTCATACACTTCTGTTAAAGGCCCTAAAGTGCAAAGTGGCAGCAGTGTAAACCTTCTTGCTCAACCGTTCCAATGCCCTACTATTCTTATAAGGAAGCAGCTCAGTAGACTGCAACAACTTGGAGGCCTTGTCAGAACAGACTGACACCACTGAAGGATCAGCAGAAGTGCACTTAAAGACATTAGCAGTCCTCAGGCACCTGGTAGAACCTATTAGGCTTCTTTGGTGAAGGAGGCTGACAGGGGCTACAGAAGCTGCAGAAACACTATCCAAAAAGGCTGCCAGAATAGGAGAAACAGCAGATGGTTTAGGAGACTCACTCTGTAGAATCTCATAGTACCCTTTTTTTGAATACCATAGACTGGGGAAAGTCTCCAAAAATAGTCCATCATGCAGGCAATAGTATTCCCCAAAGGACAACATTTCCAAGGGTGAATCTGGACTCAAGGAATGTTATTTCTCTGAACCACAGTCCAAGAGGGAAGGAATTTGGGAAGAATAGGCCAGGGATTCTTCCCCAGAGTCCAAATCCTCACCTGAGGAATCTAATTCCCTAGGCCTCTTAACAGGAATGGAAGATCCGGATGAGCAGAACTAGAGACCCCTGGAGAAGGCTTCAAAGGAATAAACAAATGAGTGAATTCCTGCCATTCATGCTCTGAATCCTTTACAACAGGGGAAATGCACTTTTTCTTCCATTTCTTTTTCTGAGGGATCTCCGGATGAAAAACCTTCAGAGGGCCAGACCCCTGAAATGACTAAATGGTGGTATGACTTTCCTCCCTCATCAAGAACTGAGGAATCCCTGTCAGGCTCTCAGATATCAGCTGAGGGTCTCCCTTAATGTCAGACATTGGAAAAGCCTCAGACTAGAGTGAGAAATTGGATCCAACAGGGCTGCAACAGAGGAATCCTAAACAAGCGTTAGTCTTCAGAGCTTTCACTAGCCTTGAAAGATGTCCAGGGGTGACTGAACAGCAGCCAAATCAGGATCGACTTTTTTGGCTGCCTTCTTGGCAGATGGCTGGCCCTTAGGATGGGAGGATTCTGCCAGAGCATCCCTGAGCCAATAGCTTAAGTCATTGGCTCTCAAAATATATGGACAAAGGAGAGAGGTGACAACACAAGATCTTATGCAAAAATACTGGCTGGTAGAACACTGTGTATAATCATGGGAAGCACCCAAGCAAAACAAAGACACTGGTTGAGTCAGTCCTTATGTGGAATCTGCCACCCACACTGACATTTCCCTTTCAGGATGTCATGAACACAACAAACAAGACTAAAAAAGAAAAGAAACCACAACAGGGCACTTATCTGATAAAAACTGCTTGGTAACCAGCACAGTAGAAGGGCATTCAGACCAACAGATGATAATGGTGTTCGGACTGGCAGCAAAGAAGTTATGAATACACTAGTCCATACACCATCCATTATGCCCTACATCTTGCACAGATATCGTGTGTGAGACATACGGTGCAAATAAGCTAAAGACCTTGGTATACTGGCTGGATGTTGGACTACCTTTGATAAAACCTCACTTATGTGAAAAATACTGCACAGTGAAATGGAAAACATCCATTTTCTCAGTCTAGAGGACAGAATGAAGACACCAAGTATGCTACCACTGTACAAAGGGAAGAAGAAAAATCAAGGACGTTACAGGCCTGTTAGCTTAACAGCAGTGTCAAGGAAGGCCAAGGTTAGCAGAGCTCCCAGTTTTTGAGGAGAGATCAAAGAAATGTATTCTAAATAGCAGACATCCTAACAAATCCTTGTGGTACTCCCCTGGTTACCTCCATGCTCCAAGGACAAGCCTGCTACACTCAGTGTGGGTTCTGTTCCTCAGCCAATTGGCTGTCCGTCTACCTCACAGGGCTCAAACTGGAACACATTTAGCTTGCTAATATTGGCAAGGGTACAATATCAAATGTCTTTGTGAGGTCTAATACGCTGTATGAACATTGCGACCACTGTCTACAGCTTGCATTACCCTCTCAAAAAAAAAAAAAAAAAAAAAAGAAGAGACAGATTTAATAAGGATCTACCTTTAAAGCCCAACTGTTGGGGATCAAGTCTTAAAATTTTATATATCAAAGTTTATTAGGTCTGCTATGGCCTATTCCATGATCTTACAGATCGGGTTTGTCATGTCTGCAATTCCCAAAGTGCATGCAGGAGATGCCCTTGTGGAGTGGCATCACAACTGCTGTGCAACAAACCTCAGAGACAAAGCCGGTAGATAAGTTCAGGTTGAACAGTTGTAGAATGTGATCCACCAGTCCATATCTAGTGACATTCAGTAGCAGCCTCATACAGTATCAGGTCCCATAAAAAATGGAGATAAGAGATACATAGATGTCTATCCATCCAGCTACAGAGATACACATATCTCTATCTATCCATCCAGCAATATTTCTGACAGTACTTTTAACAAGTGTTCTTTTGTTATGACAAGTGGTTTAAGATCTTTACATATATGTGGGTTTGTAAGAAAAATTTGCACCAAGTTTGTTTACCAATACATTTGCAATACCATTGGATCATTGTAGGTAGTACCATCATCATCATCATCAATAAGTTCAGAGCAATGTTGGGTATTATTTTGTAACTTCCAGACATAACTAAAGGATTTATAATTATCCTTGGCTTCTAATGCCAGTCTATGTTCATGGCAATCTTCCTTTCTTGATGATATTTTTCAGTATGTTGGAGAACTTTTTGTGGTTTTCCTTGATTTGTGGGTCTTCTGTTTCACTAGGAAGCTACAGTGGTACAGCGGTAGCATTGCTGCCTCACAGCAAGAGGTTCTCCTGTTCGATTCTCGGCTGGAGTGCCTTCTGTGTGGAGTCTGCATGTCCTCCCTGCGGTCGAGTGGCCTCTGAAAGACATGGGTGAATGGTTGTGCCTTCGCTGAAGGTTAGGCATCGGGCTGGCAACTCAGCACCATAAAAATCTACTGCCAATCATTAGCGGAAGGGAGTTCCGCTGTGGCGACCCCTAACCGGGAAAAGCCGAAAAGAACAACAACAACAGTTTTGCTACATATTCTAATAAGCCATTTCCTTTATTTACTTATTTTATTTTACAGTTTGTTTACCGATATTGTCCATTGGGCCGAGAAGAGCCATTTTCAATAAGTCCCAGGGAGAAAAGCTCCATAAGACATTATACAAATTTAGACAACTCATTACAAATCTGTAATACAGTATACAGTTTACAGACGAAAAACAACATTTCACTAAATATTTACAAAACAAATCAAAGTATTTTCAAAATACCTTAGTTTATAGTGGAGAATATAAAAGTAGAAGTGAAAGGAGCCTTGCATAGCTATCAAATGAGAGTTATAGCAGGGGTACAGAGGAGAGGATAGGAAGAGATTAAGTGTAAAGTAAGAAGAGAGAGAATGGTAAGATTTGGTATATGAGGAGTAAAAGGTGGTGGGAAGAAAGGAGGGTAAGGGTGGAGTTAGGGTGGGCAGAGGAAGGAGGAAAGAGCACGATGACGAGCGAGAACCAGGGTATAATGTTGAGGGTAGTTATGTAGGGAGGGAGCAGGAACATTCCCAGAGGGGTATGAGATGGGAATGAAGCAAGGTCTTAAAGGTGGAGTGGCTATGGGTGGTGCGAATGAGAGGTGGTAGGGCATTCCAGAGCCATGCTAGAGAAAAGGATAGTAGTTGTTTACCTGGAGGATGAGCAGGCTTGTGAAATTCAATCAGATTCTGGTTCTTGGATCTCAGAAGTCTATCAGGTAGATGCATTTTGAGTGAAGAGGATAGAGAGGGGCACAGAGATGGATGGAAGATAAGCTTGTGGGCATGAGTGAGTTGGATATAAGTAAGATGGTTGGGGAGCTCTAGCCAACTGAGTTTGTGGAGGGCATTGCAGTGGTGGGTGGAGGATTTGTAACCAGTGACAAACTTGGAAATTTTATTGTAACAGGAAAACAGTTTAGCCTTTAGAGAAGATTGAAGGTTAGTAAGAAGCGGGGCATCATATAGGAGGGAAGGAATGAGGTATGTAGTAGAGAGACCAAATTTAGTAGAGGGAGTGAGGAAGCGTTTGTGGTGGTAAAGCATACCAAGTTAGTTTCTGGTGAGTTTTCTTAATATTAATTTGTAGGTGGATATCAAACTTGCGTTCATCGATGAGGACACCTAAGAGTTTGGTATGGGATACTATCTCGAGAAAGGTATTGTTTTGGCTAGTAATAGTAAAAGAGTTCTTGTCAATAATGGTGTTTTTGGAGGGAGTAAATAGCATAAGTTTAGTATTTGATGCATCGAGTGCCAAGTGATTGTTTAACATCCAGCGCTCAGTGGAAGAGAAGGCCTCTTGGGTTAATTTTAGGAGGGAGGAGAAGGAGGTGGCAGAGCAGATGATTGAAGAGTCATCTGCGTAATGGATAAGGTTAGCCTTTGGGATAGACAGATGGAAGTCATTTATGAAAATGTTGAAAAGTAAGGGGCCTAATATGGAACCCTTGGGTACACCTGTGGGGGTGGTAAGAAAGGAGGAGATTACTTTTTTCCATTTGACAGCTTGTTGTCTGTCAGAGAGGTAACTAGTGAACCAGTTGATAGAAGAGATGGATAGATTAAGATTAGAGAGTTTGGATAGAAGAAGGTTATGAGAGATAGTATTGAAGGCGTTGAATAAGTCCAGAAGGAGGGTGGAGACTAGACAGCCAGACTCGTGGACTTTATTGATGGTTTCAAGGAAGGAGAAGAGAGCGATGGTAGTACTGTGGCCAGGTCTGAAACCATGATGTGTGGGGGTGAGCAGATGGTCATCTATGAGGTAGGGTAAAAGATGAAGGTGGATACATTTTTCTAGTATTTTTGAGATAGGGGATAAGACAGCAATAGGTTGAAAATTGGGAATATTGTTATTATCGCTACTTTTGTGAAGTGGTATGATGAAGGCTTTTTTCCAGAGGTGGGGAGCATAGCTTTTTTGGATTGATCGGTTTATCAGAATGGAGAATGGGAAAGCGATGGCTTCGGCAGCTACTTTTAGAAAGTAGGAAGAAAGATCATCAGGGACATTACAGCAAGGTTTCAGGTTCATAAAGAGTCTTTTTATGATAGATGTAGAGATGGGTTTGATAGTGGGGGGGTGAGAGCTGATCATGTAAGTGGAGGAAGGGATGGGAGAGGATGAAGATGAAGCATTGTTAGTGAAGGATGTTGTTAGCTTGGATATGGTAGCTATAAAGAAGGAATTAAATTGGGTGGCCAAGGCCAAGTCGGAGGCATTTGGATCAGGACAGGGATTGTCTTTTTTGCCAGGGTTGAGGAGGTTGGTGATACCATTCCAGAATTTCCTGGGGTTTGTCTTGTGGTTATTTTGGAGTATGGCAAAATAGGTTTTGCGATCGGATGTGATAATTTTTTTGACTTTGTTACAAAGTGCTTTAAATTCACTGAGGGAGGAGGGAGTTTTGTGTTTCTGGTAGTGTTTCCAGGCTTTGTCTCGTAGACGCATCAAGGATATGGTTTCTTTGGTTAACCAAGGGGCAGTATTACTTTTTATTCTTTTGGTTTTGGAGGGAGCAAAAGTATTTAACAGGTTTAAAAATGTTATATTGAAGTAGGTAACAGCATTGTCTAAGGAGACGTTTTTTAGAGGGGTCCAGTTTGTGTGTTTTAGAGAGTTAGAGAATTTTACAGGACTGAAGTTCTTAAGGGAGCTTGCAGATATGTAAGTATGGGATAGTTGTAAGGAAGCGATCAGCAAAACATGGGAGGTGATCACTAAGAGAGTCGGGTAGGGTACTGCTGTCAGAAATATACTGAGGGTGAGAAACTAGAGTCCACTCAAGGGTGCTACTGGAGGAGTAGTCCTTGGAGGGTCTAGTAATAGAGTTAATTAGTTGTGAGAAGTTGTAAAGGTTGAGGTTTAGGGAGCTTATGGCAGTCTGAATGGAGGTCCAGTTAATATTAATGTCACCAAGAATTATAGTTTCATTGTAAATGTTAGAGGAGAACCAGGAGAGGAGATCCTCAAGAATAGGGATGTTGTCTCCAAAAGGTATGTAGAGAGTGGATATGCATATATGTTTGTGTTTGTTTATCTGAAGTAGGGCCAGGGCTAGTAAAGCATTGGCAAATTGGGGAATGGATTTAGTATAGGGGGTAACTGAAAGGGAGTAGGAGTAGAGAAGTGCTACCCCACCACCTTTCTTATGGGTCCTGTCTTTTCTAATGATATTAAAGTTGGGAGGGATAATTTCGGAGTCTTTGATATGGGATTTTAGCCAGGTTTCTGGGATAGACAGGATGTCTGGTTGATTGTTAAGCTAGGCATGGAAGTTAGGGATTTTGTTGCATAAACCTTGAGCATTTACTGTAGTGAAAGTAAGGGGTTTTCTGGTTGATGGGGAGGCATGTATGGGGTGTCTTTAAATTGTGAGAAGAGGGACCGGGGTTGGGGTGGATGTCACCAGAGAGAAGGCTGATAATGAGGTGACAGATGTGGGAGAAGAGGTCTTTGGAGTGCTTTGAGTCTAGTTTGAGAGTCAGGTAGTGAGTTACAGTAGGTTTGCTTGAGACTGGAGAAGAGTAGTTGTGAATGGATACAAGTTTGTAGGGAAAAAGGATGAAGTTGTTGATGTAAAGGTAGGGTGATATGATGGTTGTGGAGTGCTTGTCATTGATGGGGAATGGGTGGGTTATATGAAAAGGAGAAGAGTGATTAGTATTTGGAGAACGTGAGAGAAGGGTAAAGCAGGATAGGGAGAGGAGAAGTAATATTAGGCCTATAAAGGAGACAGGCTTTATAGGCATTGTTGTTTATCAGAGTTTCAAGCTGTGGATGGATATACAGAAGCGTGGAAAGTTGAAAGGGATGGTTACAATGTTAGTTATTGCTATGGGGAGGTGGGTTTGCTGAGAGAAGAAGGAAGGGGAGGGGTGAATTTGTATGATGTAAGGAAGGGGTATATGATTGGTTTGTGTAGATGTGGGAGTGGTATGGTGGCTATAAGATTAAAGGTAGTGGGGGCGGGTGGAATTTGGGGGCAGGGTAGGGGAGCAAGTGAGTTTGGAGGGCAAACGGAGTGGGTAGAGCTGAGGTGAGGAAGAGACTTACCAGAAACAATCAGTGAGGTGGAGGGAAGACATGGAGCTAGAGAGCAAACTTGGAGGTAAGGAGAGTCAGAGATAAAAGCTGGGCCAAGTATAAAACAGGGGGGCTAAACAGAGGATTTACTGGGAGTAGAACTAACACAGGGGAGGGTTACTGTAGATACAGAATTAAACAAGGGAGTAGAGGAACAGTGCCACCTAGTGGCCAAAGTGAAATATGAGTTCCAGAAATGGTCAAGGGAGTGAAAAAGGGGTCGAGGATAGAAGAGGGGCTGTAGACCACGGTAGGCTGCTGGTGAGCTTGTGGGGGGAATTGCACTTAGTACTTTATTGATATTGGCAATAACAGTTAGACTAAGCACTACAGTAGTTGTACATACATGCTATTAATCCAGAGGGGAGTCTGTAAAGTTGTAGAGTACTTCAGCAGTCCCGTTTAGGTGTTCTTGAAGGGTGAGATGCAGAGAAATAAATAATACAGTGGGAGACATCTGAGAAGATAGAGACACAACTAGCAAGACACTATTAATGCAGAGGGGAGTCTGTAAGGTTGTAGAGTACTTCCGTAGTCCCATTTAGGTGTTCATGAAGGGTGAGATTCAGGGAGATAAGTATTACAGTGAGAGACACCTGAAAAGATAGAGACACAACTAGCAAGATGCTATTAATCCAGTGGGGAGTCTGTAAGGTTGTAGCGCACTTCAGCAGTCATTTATACAAGAGAACCAGGCTGGTTTGCTCTTACCCTTCCCATTTTGTTGTGTTTTGTTAGAAGTGTAAAAATGTAAGCCCCTAAGTAAGCAAAGAATTTATTTGCACAACTACTAGCTGCATCCATGTTTTGGGGTAACCTGTATGCCTGAACTTGAGAACTTTATAAACTTTGGCAGACATGACTGGGGAAGGGTATACTGGTCGAATAGTGCATACAGCTTCTATATTTATAAGGCTCAGGTAAAAAATTTTGCCCTCTACCTGGACTCACTGATTATTTGGTCCAGGGAATACCCATTTTTGAAACTAAGGAATTTTTGGGCACAGCCTACATTTGAAATATAGGTCTACCAGCTTATCTGCAGATAAAGTCTCTCATAATGGTCGATTTCTTGTGCATTTGAATCTCATCACATACCTCTCGACCTCTTATAGCAAGAAATCTGGACAAATCCATAAATAAAAGTGGGACAAAGGCCCAAAAATAGGGACAATTTTTAAATATTACTTTTACAAGCTTAAAAAGTTGATAGAATAACATG